>NC_056628.2:142928845-143063845 GCF_002870075.4 Lactuca sativa
TTTGAAAAGATCCGCCAACCATAGAGTCTTTTGAAAACACTTTCTTTAAAAATGGTGACCTTTTGTTATTAGTAACCTTGAGATTCGACTCAGCTTGCCTTTTCTCAATATGAGATTTGATTTCAACTTTTAAGGCTTTCTTTATTTCATCTTTTAGTGACAAAATATCAAATATGTTCAGTTTAGCTCTTTTAGTTTAAAAAGTTTAGACTTAGGTATGGGTTTAGGAGAAGAGTCATAAAAATTGTAGAGTTTTTGACATTTAGAGCATTGTCATATGTCAAACTTGTCTGTTTTTATTCCTTGAGGAAGAGCTTTAATCTTAGTGGTGGATTTAATAGAAATCTAAGGTGAGACTTTTGTTGAGTGGGATACTGCAGAGGGTGTAGTAGTTACTTTTTCTAGGACATTTGATTTGGGAGGTAAGTCAACATGGGTCTTTGGGGACATGTTTGGTCCTTCCAAAATGATTACTTCGTCCATGTCATATTTTGATCCAGAATATATTGTTCAAAACACTA
Organism: Lactuca sativa; assembly: GCF_002870075.4. Taxonomy (NCBI): domain Eukaryota; kingdom Viridiplantae; phylum Streptophyta; class Magnoliopsida; order Asterales; family Asteraceae; genus Lactuca; species Lactuca sativa. The sequence continues at coordinate 142,929,367 of NC_056628.2, forward strand.
GTATGAGATAATTATCTGAGAGTCCTGATGTTTATGGGATAATCTCTTTAATGACACAGTTGCTCAACACACGAAGTTTTCCAAAATGGCATTGGATGACTTCATGATAGGTTTTGTCATTTATTGGGTAGTGAAAGATCCTATCAGGTGGGACATAGGGATGTTCAACATCAAACCGAGGTGGAGATTCCTCTCTGGTGCTGTATCCATTTGACCATCCCTACTTGTAAATATTGTCTCTACAAAACCATTATTGACTAAGTTTTCAATTACTTCAGTTTCATTAGAGATCTTTTCTATTAACCTTTTTAAACGTACAACTTCAGCTCGGGCTAGATCTCATTGATTGAAAGCAATATCTAACTGAGTTTCACTAAGCAACCTAACATCTTTGTTAAGTTTCAGATCTTTTCCTAACATAGTGACCTTAAGCTTCTTGTCTTCTAGTCTTCCTCTCAAGTGGTATAACCCTTAGGTCACAATGTTCTTCTCATATAAGGCTTTCTTATAATCTGAAAGGTTGTCAGCACACGTTTGATTGAGTTTTCTAGATTTGGTTCACATTCATTCATGTTATAGTTGTTTGGCTGAATCATAAATTTTACTTGTTCAACAATGTTGATGTTCCCTTCCTTTTCCATGAAGCAATAGTTTTTCTTCAGCTTTTGGTGTTCTCATTTTTCCTTGCAACCAGACACAACTTTCCTCGTTTCCTATTGTTGTCATTGTCTTCATCTTCATCTCCCGAAGACCATACTTGATGGTCGCTTCTGACTTGTGCTATGAATGCTTTCTCAATGGCTCTTTCATTATCTACATCTTCTTGAGCCATTATAAAATATAATGCTTTGTCTTTTCCCACATTGGCTTTACAATCTCTTGAAAAATGGTTCTCTTTCTGAAATTTGTGACAGATGAGAACTCCATCCATTTTGTCTATAGTGTTACCTCTGGCATCAGTTGACTTGTCTGTCTGTGATGCTTCAGTGGGGGTGGTTATCATCAGAGGTGTATTATGATGTTGCAACTTGTATGATGGGTTTCTAGGGAATTTTTCAGGTGGATGGTGAGAGGTACTGCAGATTTGTTTCATGATCTTTTCCATGGTCCACTGCTTTCCTAAGCCATTTAGGAACTGCAGATTTATTTCATGATCACTTCGAGTGACGCTTGCATTTGAGAGTTTGCCGACGATGAGGTTGAATCTTTTGAAGGAATCATCAAGACTTTCACCAGAAAGAGCTTTGAAGTTGTTGAACAATTTTATAGCAGTAGTCAGCTTCTTGTCTTGAGCTTACTCTGTTCCATCATAAATATTTTTAATAACATCCAAAATTTCTTTTTCTGATTTAATAATAAGATCGAAACTGTTAGGAGGAACTCCACAAGAGATTTCATAGAAATCAATTTCATCTTTCTCCATATTCTCAATGTCATCGTTGGTAGTTCCTGTCATGGAAACTTGACCGCCTCCAAGTCTGGTTTGAGTTTCATCGGTGACAATAGGAGTAAGGACAGGTACATGTGGTCCTTTTTCCATAGATCTCTAAACTTCCTTACCAAGTCTTCTTAAATATCTTTCATATGTTAATACCAGTAATGATATTCACTTGCAACAAGTATTGATACACGATTAGGACCTCCAACACTGTTAGATATATTTAGAGAGTAAGCTTGTGCCATATTTCCTTTGAATAAGATGAGGTAAGTGGTATAGAAAGCCTTTTAAATTAGAGTTTTTCGATTGAAAATCAGTTATGTTTTTTTTAAAAAAAAATTAAAAAGAAAACACTATGGCTATAATACCAATTGTTGAGAGAAGAAACTTAGATGGATTTTCGGAAATGTAAGTTAATCTTGATGGATATTTGGATAAGCTCAAAAATAAAGATATACACGGAATGATAAAGAGATATATGTAGGAACAAGATTAATTAGTAAATAAAAGCAAGTAATAATACTTAGTTGAATCGTAACAAGTTTTGCATTCAAACACAAGTTAGTAAATGATGAACAACATAAGCAAGAGATAATGAAGACTTGTATTCAATAAAGAGTAATAGAATGAAAGAATGGGAAGTGGTGGTAAATAGATCGATCAACATGATCATCTATTTATAGTAAAATTGAGTACATGATAAACAATAAAATATTTCTAAAGCAGGCGACCATGCTTGCCACGCCTAGACTAACATAAATCATCTAACACACAATTTCAGAAAATATGAACATTACTTTTCTGACACTTCGGCATACAAAAGACAAAACATAATCTTCTTCGGGTCAACATCATTCACTCCAGTATTCCAAGTCTTCAGTGTTGATCTTCAAAGTCTTTGTAACTGATCCTCAAACAAAAGACCTACCACAACAATCTAAACAATTCTTTGGTACTTCAACACACTTTATAGCTACTGAGTGTCACTTACATGTTTCAACAAACCCCTAGTTTTGGAGGGAAATCTAAGGGTGTACTTTGTATGGTTGAATAGGTGGTCTATTGCGTATGTATTCACTGTAGTAGGAGCAATAGAAATTGATCATTTTTCTCATGTTTGTAGGATGCTAGTGGTATGTGTGATATTTTGATGTTTTATATGTTGGGCGAGGCTCGTTATGCAATCCAGGGTGAAGCTTGTTATACTAATTGGGCGGAGGCCGTTATACACATTTGGCGGGGCCGTTATGTCAGTTAGGGCGAGGCCCGTTATGCTCTTTGGGTAGGGCCTGTTGCTTGTATGGTATGTAGTATTTTCAGGAACTCACTAAGCTTTGTGCTTATGGTTTTTGTTTAAATCTTTTTCAGGTACTTCCAGCTCAAAGGGGAAGGGCCCCACCTGATTGCAATGCATCCACCCATGACCGACATTTTATGATTTTGAAATTGAAGTCCGATAACTATTTTTACCTTGACATACTTTGAAGAATTGAAATTAATGAATGATGATTTTGGTTGATTTAAAAATAATTTTTTTTTTGTATTTTTGGGTTGTTACAAGTTGGTATCAGAGCCTTGGTTTGAGAGATTCATGCATACTCTTGCGTATGTATGAAATTTAACTGAGGAATTAATTGGAAAAAAAAAAGTTTTCACAAAAAGGATTTTTATAAAATGGGGTGTGATGCATGCAATCGATCGAGCTCAAGTAAGTGTTCCCAAAATAACCATACATGTGTATTGATTTAGTATGTGAATATGTGAACATCATGCTAGATTAGGTCTAAGGATTAATTCAGAATTACATGATATGAGAGATGCCTTTGTATGCCTACTGTATGAGCCTCTAGAACAACATGCTATTATGGATTACAGATGAGATGCTAGGATGGCCTGTTAGGAAGTGATCTAGTTAGAACTCAATGCTTGAATGTTGCTTGCTTTGTGCTTTTAGGAACCATCGCTAATTCCAGTTAACTATCAAGCGAATATGCTAGGTTACATGTTACATAAATTAGATAATTTTTGAAGGTTAGGTTTAACTCTATTGCACAACTCTTGTTTGAGTCCAACCATTGTAGTGTGAGACCTTGCAGTCAAAGAATTATTTAGTGTATGTTTCATATAATTATATTCGTAAGGTAGTTAGCGAGTGATAGTGGGGGTTTCTTCAGTAGCAGATGGCGGAGAGTGGCGGGAAAGAAATCATAGTAGAACCTAGGAAGCATGTTAGCATTAGCAGATACATTGTTTAGCGGGGATGTAGAATGTTGGGAATTATGGGAGTCACTTAGGGAATCGGGATGACTCTTAAGGAAAGTATGGGTAGGTGTGGAAGGTAGTATTGGGCCCATACTACTAAAAGCATAGGATCTGTACTTGAGTCAAGGGGAGTCACAAGGATACTAAGGGATTCTTAGAGTGCGGAATTCTTTGAATGTTTTATGATGGTTTGAATTGTTTATTTTTAGTTGAGTATGGTGGTCACTCGAGGTGGTTTAGGTCTTAGTGAGGTATCGGGTTCGGGCTCTAGAGTCGAACGCTTGGATGACGAGATACGAGAGTTCATTTCATTTGAGATTTCCCATTGCATTCTGGAGCAGACTCCTATGATTTTTGGTGTGATAAAAAAGGGAGTTATGGAGATTTTGGATCAGCATCTAGGCACATTTGGTATTGAGATAGTGGCTATGGTGGGTGCATGCTCTCTTACTTTTTGAGAGTTTCATGCATGTGGTGCTCCTAAGCATTTCAGAATAAAGGACCCAATTGCCAGCAGATGGTGGTTGGAAAATATCAGGAACGCCTTTCGGACTAGCTTTTGCCCTGAGAAGTCGAAGGTCAGATTTGCATCCTATCTTTTGAAAGAAAGGACCCGCAATTCATGGGAGCGGGTGGACTCTAATTTGGGAGGGGAGGCTATTAAGACGATTTCTTGGGATAACTTTGTTACGAGATTCAAGTCTAAGTTTGCTCCCATGGTTGAGGTTCAACAACTGACGAGGGAGTTTTAGGACCTTCATTGGACTTCCAAGATTGTGCCAGATATCAACACCATGTTTCATGAGAGGGGCTTGTTGGTTCCGCAATATGTGGTAGATAAGGAGATGAATAAGGCCAGATACCATAATATGTTGAAGGATGAGATTCAGTAGTTTATGAGCATGTCTAGCTGCAACATGTTGGAGGAAATGATAGCTCGGGCTCGCGAGCGGGAGATAGACTTAGAGACTGTGAGGAAGAGGAAGTCGGTTTAGGCGAGGTCAGCCTTTAGAGGATATCCTGAGAGCATGTGTATTATATTTTGGTGGTAGTTCGGATACTTATCTCCCATTGGCTGAGTTTTATACCACAAAAACTATCACGCTAGTATTGATCAACCACCTTTTGAGATGCTCTACGAGAGGAAGTGTCGAACCCTAATTTGTTGGGGCGAGGTCAGCTAGCGAGTCATGGGTAGCACGGAGGTGGTGCTCCGAACTGCCACATTGATCCAACATGTGCATAGGACATTGCAAACCGCACAGAGCGGGTAGAAGAGCAATGCTGATAGGCGCCGATCGGACTTAGATTTTCAGGTCGGCAATATGGTACTCTTAAAGGTGTCACCTTGGAAAGGTGTCATCCGATTGAGAAATAGGGGTAAGCTGGCCCCCATATATATTGGACCTTTCAGGGTTATTTCCTGAGTGGGAAGGGTTTCTTATCAGTTGGAGCAAACCGAGGAGCTCAGTCAGATTCACATCACTTTTCACGTCTCTCAATCGCAGAAGTGTCTGATTGTGATTCACCAACTGACTGTAAGTCCTCTTCCCTCCATAACATAAATTTTCCTTACAGACTCTCTCTACTTCAATTCTTTAAACTGGTTTTTTGTTATAATTACTTTTGAAAAAAAAATTCAGGTGGAATTTTGTTATTTAAATTCAAAAGCTTCTCGCAAAAAAACTCGTACGCACTTTGTTCAACGTTCCCAGAACATCTCTGGAACTACTACCCTACTATTCACGAATGGTTGCCACACTGTCAACTTGTATGAAGGATGTCCCTTCTATGCTCTTGCTGTATTTGGAAGAAGAATTCAACTCTCTGATAAATAAAACGGTTTTCTTCTTCTTGATGCACTAATGATAATAGCATATCTTTTTCAACTATACGAATCACTTATCCTCATCGTTAAATAAAATAAATACACAATAGGATCAAATGAACATCGAGACAAAGATCAAGAACATTCGATTTATTGGCGAGCTTTGTAAATTCAAAACCGCACCAGCTGGGCTCGTTTTCAGCTGCCTAAAGGTAAAATCTGTAAAAGAAAGAAAACGAAAGTAAAATATGCTATAATAAGCAAGTAAATGAAAGTAGGATGCTATTTCTTTGAACATGCATGTTTGGACGATTTTACCCATCACAATATAGATATTGCCTGCAATCTTCTGGAGACATGTGGCATATATCTTTATCGTTACACTGATACTAGTGTACACATGGCAAACATGTTGGAGATTCATGAGTACAGTGCCCAAAGCCTGTTGACCTTTCTGGTATCCCTCACCTCCACTTTTACTCGACATCTATTTTGTGAAAACAAAATAATATTTAATAAATAACAATTAGGAATAGGATATAAATTGGTATAAAGAAAGAAGCCTTCTAAAATGAAACTTGACGCTTGGATATTTGACATATTGTGGGTTGGTAATTTTGTGCATATTGTAATAAGAATTCATTAATTATTGCAGTTATAGTTTTTGTTATTGTGAAAGACAGTTTCTGTTTGTTTTGTAGTTTTAACATTTAAAAAAGAAGTTTGAATGAAAAGTATTGAATTTTAAGTAAAAGAGAAAAAGTAACCAAACAAACAAATTACAAATCTAATATTGATGATATAAAAATAGAATGGTAACTAAATTAAAAGATGAGAGTGTTAAATCTGTTATTGTTTTGCATGTGTGTTGCTCCTCCTCAGGTTATGTTCTATGGTTTAGCTGTGGTGACATTTGGTACTGCTGTTCCAGCTGGCCAATTTGTTCCAGGTATAATGATTGGATCTACATATGGACACCTTGTTGGCATGTTTGTTGTTAGACTCTATGAAAAGCTCAACATTGAATAAGGAATGTGAGTTCACTTCACACTCATCTTTTATCTTTTCTTTATATATATATATATATATATATATATATATATATATATATATATATATATATATATATCCAGTTGATAATTTATAATTGACACCTGACAAATATGCTTTGCTTGGAGCTGCCTTGTTTCTAGGAGGTTCAATGAGAATGGCAGTCTCACTTTGTGTTATTATGGTTGAAATTACAAATAATTTAAAGCTCTTACCTCTTATCATGCTTGTTCTCCTCATATGAAAAGTAAGTTTTTTTCTTTTATTTTGCTTACAAGTTACAATTAGAATTAAATTGATGAGTACAACAAGTTTTAGTTTTGAGTTTTGAGTTTTGACCATTTACCTTCCTTAGGTTGTTGGTGAAAGTTGATAGGTTTGTTACTTCACTCGTGTGGTGAAAGTTGCTGATGTAGCCGCTATTCTGAGGACTAACAGTCACAATGGCTTCCCTGTATGTCCGTCATTTTCCATTTCCTCTTCCCTTAAAAAAAAATAGTTAAAAGTTACATCTCTACAATAACAACACATGACATTTAGGTTGTAGATCAGTCATGAAGTGGAGAAACAATGGTAATAGGTCTTATCTTGCGCATGTATAATTATAAACAATAAAATCTTAAACCCTAAACAGTTATTTTGTTAGCAGTAGCAGGCAGGCTTAAGAAGTTTATATGTTTGTGATACAGTCACTTGCTGGTACTTCTGCAGTCGAAAGCAGATTTTCAGCATAGCCCATCAAGTAACTTCGTTGGACATTCTAATCTTTTAGGCTGAGAGGGCATTATTTCATTTATAAGACTTTTGCATAGATAGACAGTTAATATGAACCTGATGGATGTCTGATTTGCAATTTGCAGGCACGGTCTTAGCGACTTTGTGAAGCATGTTTCTAGTAAAGGACTATCAATATCTGATATCCATCTAACTCCAGATGATTTGGAAATGTACATAGAGATTTGTTGGCATGGCTAGAAGCTTTGGAGGAAACGAGACTCAAGAAAAAGTAAACACACAGAGACTTGTTGGCACATAGTAAGTTAGATGATGCAATTGTATATAAATGAGTTCATTTTTTTTATAACATTTACTCACTTTTGGAATAATTATTTGTATTTGACATATTCGTGAAATGAATTATCTTTGTTGTTTATGGTATTTTATTTTGTATTGTGAGATTTTTAATGTATTATTTAATTTGAAAATTAGTAAATCTATAAATAATATTTTTTTAAAAGGCTGTTTTTTCTAGTAGTGATCGTGTATCATCAAATGATAATCTTGTTGATCCTCTCACAAAGGTTTTAAGCAAGATTCAACACTTTTGGCAGTTAGTTGATATTTTGAAACAATGTAAAAATGATAAATTGTAATTGAATGGTGATTAAATAATAGAGATTTATTTATGTTCAAAATTTGTGATATCATTTGCCAATTAACTTATTCTAGTATTTCTCTTTGCATGTTTTACTTTATGAATAATAATTTATTCGAAATGCCATAATCAGTCATACTTTAGGATTAATTATTGATTTAAGATTGTCATGAATTGTTTGTAGATTGTCCATAGGAACTAGATATTGCATAATATTGTTGCTATATTCACGAGTACTTAGAAAATGGGGATTTTGAGTATTGTTTAAACGCATGCTTAGAGATTACTTCATTGATTCAATCACGAGTAATTCTAAGACGATAATATCTTTTATTCTTAAAACGGAGATATATAACTCATAGTTTGCAAGTCTTTTGTGCATTGGTTTGCACCAGCGCATTCGTAACTAAATGCTATTATGTGTATTTCCATGTATGACTAGGTGAGTAAAATGTATGATTATATAGTCAAAGTTTATTCGTTCCTTTTGCCTATTAAGGAAAATCGATATCTTTGGGCCCCTCGGGGATTTGATGTTGACATTATAATGTTGGACCCAACCGTGACTAAATTGATATGTTCAATTACTAATCTAATGATGTCATCACAAATCAAGAAATTGAGAAACAAAATCTTGGACCATGAGATTGATTCTAATCCATGCCGTCTGTCTATACAATATCATGAAGAACGAAAGGATAGGTGATCACTTATCTTAGGGTTGGCGTCTGATCTGATCAGAGTTTGGCATTGTCTTTGGAAAACATGCTTTACTACTTTTTCTGAATTATACTAGAAATTTTAGTTAGCGACTTATCCAAGTGGGAGACTGAAGTGTCTAAGGTCTTAACTAAGTTGGTATAATCTTAAAGAATAAAAGTAAAGTCCTTTTTGGGATACCATCATAACCAAGAAATAGCTTAGATTGATTATAAAAGCGAGATATATGGTTTATTAATATATCATATGATTAATATATTAATTGTAAATAGTATGGGTTAATTATAGTTAGTTAAAGGTACAAGGACTGACCATCAGTTGTTCAATAGTTGAGCAAAGGAGATGATCCATAAACTTCCTAAAGGTGGACGTTTTTGAGAAAACTAATGAAGGGTTATGAAAGCCTCCAACTTAGATAAGGAAACTAGATATGTATTGAATTAAAATATTATTATGTTGAATTCAAATCTAGGGTTTCTGGGATAATCTTGCAACTATATAAAGGACCCTAAGGCTTGGAAATTCGATCCCTCCTCCTTACTTATATAAATTAGAATTTCTAATATCCCTTGAAACGACCCAAAAATACGACCCAAAAATTTTGTTTTTAATATGATCAAAACTGTAATCAGAGCATCATATAATAAAACCATGCGTGATGTATTCCAAAACATAATAAAATACTATGCGGAAAACTGTATCATACTACATCAGATCAAAACATCTAAATCAATCCCAGGCTAAAGCTGAGGCGGTGGTGTGTGCGATGCCATCATCCCGAGCTCTTCCCTTTGCTTGCGGAAGTACCTGAAACCAAAACTGAAACTGTAAGCACGAAGCTTAGTGAGCTCCCCCAAAATACCACATACCATACAATAGCATATAACACATATTGGGCCTTGCCCACTGCATCGGGCCGAAACCCGGAAACTGCATCGGACCGAAATCCGGAACTGACTGGGACCTTGTCCCCTGCATCGGACCCAAGTCCGGAACTAACTGCATCGGACCGAAGTCCGGAACTAACTGGGACCTTGTCCCCTGCATCGGACCGGAGTCCGGAACTAACTGACTGAACATATCATAGCATATCAACTAGCATGAACACATATACTGCATACTACATCGAGCCGTAGCCCAGAACACATAACACGTAACACATAAAACATAGCACATAAATCCTGTCTGAGCCACGAAGGCATCAAACATTCTAGCTGCTACATCGGACCGAAGTCCGGAAACTACTGCTAACTGGACGGGCCGGCATTGCGACCTTAGACCCGTCCCTACTTGAAGGAAACTCACCTCGTAAACTGGCGGCTGAGTGTGTGTCTCTGAAAGCTACCGGCTGCTGCTCCTGAATCTCCTCGGCTACAAGCCCATGAACACACTCAATCAAATACTAAACACTGCACTTGGGGTAAAAATGACTCTTTTACCCTTGGTCAAAGTCAACTTACTTTTGGGGCTGACTCGCCGAGTTGGGTCACCCAACTCGCCGAGTCCTACTCTCACTTCTCAGTTCTACCCGCTGCTACTCGTCGAGTGTGGCATCGACTCGACGAGTACCCTCTTGATCCAAGAACTCAGACAATCTTCATCCGACTCGCCGAGCCGTATGAACAAACTCGACGAGTTGTTCATGATCCTAAGAAGATTGTCTTGGACTCGCCGAGTTGTATGAACAACTCGCCGAGTCCCTCCATCACTGAGTCTACCCTCAACTCGCTGAGTCCACTTTCTAACTCACTGGATTCACTCGACACTGGTCAAAATGAAGGACTCGGGAACTCGCGACCCAACTCGCCGAGTCGTTCTTCCTGACTCGCCGAGTTGCCGCCATGCAACTGATTTTTACTCGATTTTGTTTGAATCCAACGCATACAATTGATAGATCTGAGTCCAATAAGCTGATTTACCACGTAAAGTTTCCAACTTTACGTGCACAACCTCATGAATAAGGGAAATAAGGCTAAAAGATGCATAAAATGGGTAGATCTATGATTAATATGCAAAGTAACTCCAAAAAGACAGAAGATATGGGCTCTACAACACCCCAACATTCAAATCCAAAGGTATTTCGACTTATTAAGACATTCATGCAAACATAAGGCTTGGAACAAACATCAATTAGCTCTTAGAAGAGCTCTAATGGAAGTTTAAAGCATAAAATAAGAAGGGAACTCCGAAAATACCTCAATAAACTCAGATTTGCCCTTGGATCTTTGCAATACAACTCGTTTCCTTGCTTCTTTCTTCTTCTCCTTCTTCACACCTTCACAAAATGGCACCAAATCACTTATAAGCTCTCAAGGGAGGATTAGGGTTTTCTCACTGAGTTCTCAGGGTGAGGGAGGCAAGAATGGGGCTATAAGGTGGTTTAAATAGTGGGCAACCCGGGGATTTAGGGTTTCACCCAGACGGATGGACTCGCCGAGTCCAGAATATGGACTCGCCGAGTCCCCGGCTCACGCGTGCTCGCAGCCGCGACCCTACTCGGCGAGTCAGGCTATGAACTCGCCGAGTTCCTCTTGCAAAACTCACAACAAAGACCAATAAATTAACATACCGGGAACGGGTCGTTACAATTCTCCCCCACTTGACTCAGACTTCGTCCTCGAAGTCTGCTACGGCTGGATCTGCAAATAACTCTGGGTAGTGCTCTCTCATCTCCTCCTCAGCCTCCCACGTCCACTCAGACCCCTTCCGGTGCTGCCACTGCACCTTTACTAACTGAATTTCCTTGTTCCTCAAGGTCTTGGTCTTCCGGTCCAGAATCGCGACCGGTCTCTCAATATAATTCAGGCTACTATCAACCTGAATATCCTCTAGGGGAACGACTGCTGATTCATCCACCAAACACTTCCTCAACTGAGACACATGGAAAGTGTTGTGGATCTGACTAAGCTCTTCAGGAAGATCTAACCGATAAGCAACCCGACCCACCCGGGCCAAAACCCTGAAAGGACCAATAAATCTGGGGCCCAACTTGCCCCTCTTCCGGAACCTGATGACACCCTTCCAAGGTGAGACCTTCAGAAGGACCATATCTCCCACCTGGAACTCCAAGTCCGAACGCCTCCTATCGGCGTAGCTCTTCTGCCGACTCTGAGCAGTTTGCAGTCTACTACGGACCTGCTGGATCAACTCAGTCGTCTTGAGCACCACCTCTGTGCTCCCAATGACTCGCTGACCGACCTCGCCCCAACAAATCGGGGTCCTACACTTCCTCCCATACAGCATCTCAAAGGGAGGTCGGTCAATGCTCGCATGGTAACTGTTGTTATACGAGAATTCCGCTAACGGAAGATACGTATCCCAACTGCCACCGAAATCTAGGACACATGCCCTGAGCATATCCTCTAGAGTCTGAATCGTCCTCTCGCTCTGCCCGTCTGTCTGAGGGTGGAAAGCGGTGCTGAAATGGAGACGAGTACCCATCTCGTCGTGGAACCGCTTCCAAAATCTGGATGTGAAACGGACATCTCGGTCAGACACCACTGATACCGGCACTCCATGACGTGCCACTATCTCACGCACATAGATATCGGCTAACTTCTCCGCCGATATACTCTCCTGGATCGGGATAAAATGGGCACTCTTCGTCAACCGATCCACTACTACCCATATCGAGTCCACTCCACGTGCGGTCCGGGGAAGCTTGGTGACAAAATCCATGGTAATGTCCTCCCATTTCCACACGGGAATGTCTAACGGCTGCATCCTGCCGTGAGGTCTCTGGTGCTCCGCCTTGACCTTCCGGCAGGTCAGGCATCTCTCGACGTACCAGGCGACGTCCCGCTTCATGCAGGGCCACCAATAATCGGGTCGAAGATCTCGGTACATCTTTGTCGCTCCTGGGTGGATAGAAAATCGAGACTTATGAGCCTCGTCCATCAATACCTGCCGTACCCCACCCCAGTACGGTACCCATACCCTACCATGAAGCGTCAACAAACCCCGACTGTCGTACTCAAAAGAAGCTACTCGGCCTACTATCCTTTCACACTTCTGCCTCTCCTCCTTGAGGCCCTCCATCTGAGCCTCCTTGATCCGCTCCAACAGTGGAGTGATCACTGTCATCCTCATACACAGATCCCTGATAGGGGCCGCCGACACCTTGCGGCTTAGGGCGTCGGCCACCACGTTGGCCTTCCCTGGATGATAAAGGATCTCACAGTCATAGTCCTTCAGCACGTCCAACCACCTCCTTTGCCTCATATTCAAACTCGGTTGATCCATAAGATACCTCAAACTCTTATGATCCGTGTATATAGTACAACGGACCCCATAAAGGTAATGCCTCCAAATCTTGAGGGCAAACACAACTGCCCCCAGCTCCAAATCATGGGTAGGATAGTTAGCCTCGTGAGGCTTCAACTGTCTCGAGGCATAAGCTATCACATGGCCTCGCTGCATCAGAACTGCTCCCAAACCTGTGATCGAGGCATCACAATAGACTACAAAGTCCTCTACTCCCTCTGGCAAGGTAAGGATCGGAGCCTCGCACAATCTCTGCCTGAGGGTCTCGAATGCTGTCTGCTGCTCCGGACCCCAACGAAATACCACTGATTTCTTGGTCAGTCGGGTGAGCGGCACTGCTATCTTGGAGAAATCCTGAATAAATCTCCGATAATACCCTGCCAACCCTAGGAAACTCCGAATCTCAGATGGAGACTTCGGGACCTCCCACTGCATCACGGCCTCTATCTTGGCCGGATCTACCAGAATACCCTTCTGGTTGACGAGGTGACCAAGGAACTGCACCTCGCGCAACCAGAACTCACATTTGGAGAACTTTGCGAAAAGTCTCTCCCTCCTCAAAACCTCTAGCACCTCCCGCAGGTGCTCCTCGTGCTGCTCCTGCGTCTTGGAATATACCAAGATGTCATCTATGAACACTATCACTGACCGATCCAGCATCGGCCTACACACGCGGTTCATGAGATCCATGAACGCGGCTGGGGCATTGGTGAGCCCAAATGGCATCACCACAAACTCGTAATGACCATACCTGGTCCTGAAAGCAGTCTTCTGCACATCCTCATCTCTAACCCGCATCTGATGATATCCGGAGCGTAGATTGATCTTGGAGAACCAAGACGCTCCCTGAAGCTGATCAAACAAATCATCTATCCTCGGGAGTGGGTAACGGTTCTTCACCGTTACCTTATTCAGCTCCCGATAATCAATACACATACGATGCGACCCATCCTTCTTTCTCACAAACAGGATTGGCGCTCCCTAAGGCGAACTGCTCGGCCGAATGAAACCCTTGTCTAACAGCTCCTGTAGCTGTGTAGACAACTCCTGCATCTCAGGGGGAGCTAGTCGATACGGTGCCTTGGCTATCGGAGCCGCACCAGGGACGAGGTCGATCCGGAACTCGACCTGTCTCTCAGGAGGTATCCTCGGCAAATCCTCAGGAAACACATCCGGGTAGTCTCGAACAATAGGAACATCATCCACTGTCGACTTGCCCTTCTCCCGGGCATCCAAAACGTAGGCTACAAAACCGGAGCAACCCTGCTGAACATAGCGCCTCGCCCTTGCGGCGGAACAAAAGGTCGGTCCTCGCTGTGGCCTCTCGCCCTGAATCACCAACTCTCCCCCACTGGGAGTGCGAACCCTCACTAACTGAAGCTCGCAATCAATCACCGCCCCATTGGGGCTTAGCCAATCCATACCCACAATAACCTTATTCCCTCGCAGGGGAATAGGTACCAAATCCACTGAAAACTGCTCATCAAATAACTGAAGAGAACACCCTCTGTGCACTCTGCCGACCCTCACGGTCCTATCATCCGCTATCTCAACCTCTAATGGACAATCCAGCTCCCCTGGAGCTCTACTGAACCTCTTGCTAAGCGCAAGAGATACGAATGATCGGGTAGCCCCCGAATCGAATAATACCAAAGCAGAAATGCCGTTCACAGAGAACGACCCTGAATAAAACATACAACCATAAGCAACATTTAATCAATAATAATAAAGAGATAAAAAGGAAGATACATACCCGTCACCACATCAGGAGTCGCTCGCGCCTCCTCTGCTGTCATCTGAAACGCCCTACTCTTCGCCACTGGCGCATCAGCTCGGCCCTGCCGGCCATCTGTAATCCTCAAGGTAGCAGGGGCAGGTGCAGCCACCTTTCCTGCTGAAGCTAAACTCGGACACTGGGACTTTTTATGTCCCCTCTGATTGCACTGAAAGCAAATCAGATATGATGCTGCGACGGCAGTAGCAGGGGCCGTACAATCCCTACTCAAATGCCCAATCCGACCGCACTTGTAGCAGCCGGAACTCCTTGCCTTGCACGCTCCCTCGTGCAATCTCCCACACTTGCCACATCGACCGTGGCTCTGCTGACTCCTAGATCTGTGATCCGAAACCTTGGGCTTTTTGCCCGAACTGCCTGAACCCGAAACCGCCTCTGGTTTCCTCTTCTTCTCCATCTCAAGATCAATCTCCCTCTCCCGAGCTCTAGCAATCATATCTTCCAGCGTTTTACAGCTGGACCGGCTCACAAACTGGCGGATATCGCTCCGCAACATCTCATGATAACGGGCCTTCTTCATTTCCTCATCAGCTACATACTGAGGAACGAGAAGAGCCCTCTCCCTGAACTTGGCGGTGATCTCCGCCACTGTCTCTGTAGTCTGGGTGAGGTCCTGAAACTCCCTAGCTAGCTGTTGCACCTCAATGACCGGTGCAAACTCCGCCCTGAACCTGGTAGAGAAATCAGCCCAGGTCATGGCGTCCAATGCTGCATCATCCCCAATGGCATGCCCGACCTCCTCCCACCAATCTCGTGCCCTGTCCTTCAGAAGACAGGACGCCAATCTGACCTTGTCCCCCTCGGGACATCTGCTAGTACGGAAAGCGTTGGCCACATCTGCCAACCATCTGGTGCTCGCTATGGGGTCCCGCGCCCCATGATAGTCCGGGGCTCCACAGGCCCTGAACTCCCTGAAGGTAAGGGTGCGCGACCCCATCATGGCCACCACCTCGGCACGGAAGGTGCCCAGTCTCTCATCCATCAGCTCTAGAATCCCCTCCTTGATCGAACCGAAGATCACAGGAGTCTGCTCTATAATGATGTGCGTAATCTCCGAAGAAAGAAACTCTCGGGTCTGCTCATCTATGCGCTCATCCCCCGAGCCTGAACCTGATCCCTCCCCAGCACCTCCGCTGCCGGCTGCTGGTCTCGAACGCAAAACCACCATTCTGAAACACATCACAATCACATCAGAAAACAGAAATATCTTGAGGGATCATTGATACTACAACTAGCTTCCTGGTCTTGTCTCAGCCTTTCTTGATTCGAGTACGGATCCTCTGCTTCCAGTAGTACGGGCCCATACTACCTTCCACATCTATCCGTACTTTCTTCAAGAACTGCCCTGACTCCACCAAGTCACTTCTACTACTACTGATCTCTGCTACTCTCATCCTAGGCTTGCCCCAGGGAAACCTCAGACTTAACTCAACTAGTCCTCAGCTGCTGCAGGTCTCCTTATAATGCTAATTAACCATCACCTAAACACCATCACATGTGACGAAGATCAGATAATCCTTCAAGTAAAAGACCCGTCCCTATAACGGTTGGACTCAAACAAGAGCTGCGCAATAGGGTCAGTTCCAGCACTCTGGGATTATTTAACCCTGATCACATATGGTGTAACGTGTTCACTTAATGGTTAACTTCCATCACTCAGAACTCCCACAAAGCACGAAGCAAGCAGCATTCGGAATAAGGGAACATACTTAGGCAAAACTATTCTCAAAACGAGAAACTGATCTAGCATAAGATGCTAAGCTCCTGCTATCAGGCATAACCTAATCAGGTTATCCTACTGCTGTCTACTCAGTACTAGCATGCAATACTCGTAAAGCTGTAACACATAAGCAGGCACATAAGGCATTCTCCTAAATCCTTAGTCCTATACTAGCATGCTGTTCTACTAAAACTGAAATTGAACAAATAACTTGTATGGGTAATTTGGGAGTACTTACTTGAGCTCGGCTGATCGCATGCACCACACCCTTATCTTGTTTAAAAATTTCTTTCTTTCTAAGTGCTTTCAAAATTCTTTTAGAAAACATTTTACTTTTAGAAATCTTTTTATTTCCCCTTAGTTTGAGTTCAGATACACCCGGAAGTGTATCCGAATCCCTCAAACCAGGGCTCTGATACCAACTTGAAACGACCCAAAAATACGACCCAAAAATTTTGTTTTTAATATGATCAAAACTGTAATCAGAGCATCATATAATAAAACCATGCGTGATGTATTCCAAAACATAATAAAATACTATGCGGAAAACTGTATCATACTACATCAGATCAAAACATCTAAATCAATCCCAGGCTAACGCTGAGGCGGTGGTGTGTGCGATGCCATCATCCCGAGCTCTTCCCTTTGCTTGCGGAAGTACCTGAAACCAAAACTGAAACTGTAAGCACGAAGCTTAGTGAGCTCCCCCAAAATACCACATACCATACAATAACATATAACACATATTGGGCCTTGCCCACTGCATCGGGCCGAAACCCGGAAACTGCATCGGACCGAAATCCGGAACTGACTGGGACCTTGTCCCCTGCATCGGACCCAAGTCCGGAACTAACTGCATCGGACCGAAGTCCGGAACTAACTGCATCGGACCGAAGTCCGGAACTAACTGGGACCTTGTCCCCTGCATCGGACCGGAGTCCGGAACTAACTGACTGAACATATCATAGCATATCAACTAGCATGAACACATATACTGCATACTACATCGAGCCGTAGCCCGGAACACATAACACGTAACACATAAAACATAGCACATAAATCCTGTCTGAGCCACGAAGGCATCAAACATTCTAGCTGCTACATCGGACCGAAGTCCGGAAACTACTGCTAACTGGACGGGCCGGCATTGCGACCTTAGACCCGTCCCTACTTGAAGGAAACTCACCTCGTAAACTGGCGGCTGAGTGTGTGTCTCTGAAAGCTACCGGCTGCTGCTCCTGAATCTCCTCGGCTACAAGCCCATGAACACACTCAATCAAATACTAAACACTGCACTTGGGGTAAAAATGACTCTTTTACCCTTGGTCAAAGTCAACTTACTTTTGGGGCTGACTCGCCGAGTTGGGTCACCCAACTCGCCGAGTCCTACTCTCACTTCTCAGTTCTACCCGCTGCTACTCGTCGAGTGTGGCATCGACTCGACGAGTACCCTCTTGATCCAAGAACTCAGACAATCTTCATCCGACTCGCCGAGCCGTATGAACAAACTCGACGAGTTGTTCATGATCCTAAGAAGATTGTCTTGGACTCGCCGAGTTGTATGAACAACTCGCCGAGTCCCTCCATCACTGAGTCTACCCTCAACTCGCTGAGTCCACTTTCTAACTCACTGGATTCACTCGACACTGGTCAAAATGAAGGACTCGGGAACTCGCGACCCAACTCGCCGAGTCGTTCTTCCTGACTCGCCGAGTTGCCGCCATGCAACTGATTTTTACTCGATTTTGTTTGAATCCAACGCATACAATTGATAGATCTGAGTCCAATAAGCTGATTTACCACGTAAAGTTTCCAACTTTACGTGCACAACCTCATGAATAAGGGAAATAAGGCTAAAAGATGCATAAAATGGGTAGATCTATGATTAATATGCAAAGTAACTCCAAAAAGACAGAAGATATGGGCTCTACAACACCCCAACATTCAAATCCAAAGGTATTTCGACTTATTAAGACATTCATGCAAACATAAGGCTTGGAACAAACATCAATTAGCTCTTAGAAGAGCTCTAATGGAAGTTTAAAGCATAAAATAAGAAGGGAACTCCGAAAATACCTCAATAAACTCAGATTTGCCCTTGGATCTTTGCAATACAACTCGTTTCCTTGCTTCTTTCTTCTTCTCCTTCTTCACACCTTCACAAAATGGCACCAAATCACTTATAAGCTCTCAAGGGAGGATTAGGGTTTTCTCACTGAGTTCTCAGGGTGAGGGAGGCAAGAATGGGGCTATAAGGTGGTTTAAATAGTGGGCAACCCGGGGATTTAGGGTTTCACCCAGACGGATGGACTCGCCGAGTCCAGAATATGGACTCGCCGAGTCCCCGGCTCACGCGTGCTCGCAGCCGCGACCCTACTCGGCGAGTCAGGCTATGAACTCGCCGAGTTCCTCTTGCAAAACTCACAACAAAGACCAATAAATTAACATACCGGGAACGGGTCGTTACATCCCTTCTCTCATATACTCAATCCTAAGGTTTCCTAAGGTTTTGGATGTGATGCATTAGAGGCTACCACACAATTGGAGCTTGTTTTCCAACTAGATCTTCAAGTGTTTGATTGCTTAATTCAATTTTAGCAAAAATGTATGTTATTCATCTATGTTTTTCGATTACCATTAGGCTTTAGTTTTGTAATATAAAGTATTTTGATATTAACAGCAAAAAGTCATAGATCTTTTAGGTCACATATGCACATAAGTGTTTATGTGAAATTCCGCAAGTACATGTGATTTATAACCTAAAAATACCAATACCAAAAACCTGCAAAATACCTCATGCAAAAGAAAAAGTATCCAGTACGATCCATAATAAATAAAAAATAAAATATGCAATGCAAAAATAAAAATAAAAATGATTAAAAACTAAAATAAACCAAATAAAAGAAGTAAATAAAACAAACTATCAAAAATCTATTATGTCCCGAGATCTACACCTCGTGAGAGGACCAATGCTACTTGAAGTAGTCGTGAACTCCTTTGTAACCTAACCTCTTGTTTTCAGGAGACTAAATTAAGCCATTAAACTAATAATACTCCATTCATTTTATTTGAAATTCCATCATATTTGATTTCATGAATGACTGCCCTTTAAATAGGGATAAACAAAAGACTCAAATAAGGAAACAAATACTCTAAAATCGACTCAAATAATAACTTATCCTAATTACCAAATTTAAAAACGGAAATAAGATAACTTCCTGAAATATAAAATACTTATATCTACTAACTTGAGGACATATCAAGTATGATTCATAACATTACTCCCCTCCTCTTTATTGAGCTTGTCCGCAAGCTCAAAACCTGGATATGTGTTGGTAAAACCATCCAGATCCTCGCAAGTAACATCTTCTTCATCTTCCATCATGATACATAAGAGTTTTGCACACTTATGGCCAATCGAGAACATCTCATCACAGTTAAAACATAATCATTTTGCTCGCCTTTCTACCATCTTTGTAGTCGTAAGTCGTTTCCAAGTCGGGTTCCACACTTCAGATTTCACGGCTGCGACTCCATCACCTGCTGACTCTCGGTTTTTTTCTTGCTAACGAGGGTTGATACCCGTTTTACTGGGGTTCTCTAAAACTCCTAGGTTTCCCCTCCTCTGATAATTTCAACTCAATTTTTCGAGCTAAATTGATAGCGAAATAAAGGGTGTTGGGTCTTGCAAATTCCACTTCATCTCGTAAAATGCTCGATAATTTGCTCGGGTGTTACACCGGTTGTTTGGCCCAATAATGATTCAAATTTTACACAATATTCTTCCACAAGTCCCTCCTTCGCAAACAAGTCAACTCTCAAAGCGGGTTCATGCTAATTGGTAGCCCAAGCCTGATTTTGCATTCTTCTAAGAATTCACTCAAGCGTAGGAGAGTCCTCATCCTTCTGAGATTATAATACCACGAACTGGTCCGCCCTTGTGGAGAGAAGGTGGCTTGTCACACCCATGCATCTATTAGGGTTTGATACTCTTCAAATAAGTCTTCACACTTTTGGAGCCATTCAACCGGGTCACCCTTCCTAGCATAAGTCAGAAATTCCATCTTAGCAAACCTTGGTACTTGGCTACCTCGGTACCCTGAATCCTCGGAGTCGCCCCATATATTGGGTGGTTATGGTTCCCGGCGATTGAACCCATCAAATTTGGGTGGTTCCCAATTATGTTTGAATGGTTGTGGATCCTTCATTCGCCAGGAGTGGTAACTCCTCCCTATTCCTCTTCCTACCCCACAAGACAGTTCCTTAAAAAAAAAAACCCTGCCTCGACCACCTACCATCGATGCTGTCTATCCTTGCTATTTAGATTGCCACCAAGACCTACCCCTATTCCTCATCCCTGACCCTGTTCGTGGGGATCTTCAAACCGCGCCATCTCAACTTCCTCTTCTACACTTTCCTCCTCATTCTCCTCTGACCTATCATGTTTTTTGCATTTGTTTTGTCTTTGTTCCAACAACCCTTCTTCCAAAGATGTTTGCTTGGCGTGTAAGGTTTTTATTGCCACCTTTAAATCGATTGTGTTCCGAGTTTGTTGAGTCATGAAAGCTTGTAGTTTCTTTAGGAAATCTTCATATATGTTAAACATCATGAGCGACTCTAATACCAAATTTGTTATGTCCCGGGATCTAGACCTCGTGATAGGACCAATGTTGCCTGAATGAGTTGTGAACTCCCTTGTAACCTAACCTCCTGTTCGCAGAAGACTAAACTAAGTTATTAAACTAATAATATCTATTGATTGTTTTTAAATTCCAGCATATCTTATTTGATGAATGACTACCTTTTAAATAGGGATAAACAAAAGACTCAAATAAGGCAACAAAGACTCTAAAATCGACTCAAATAATAAACGATCCTAATTACCATATTTAAAAACAGAAACAAGATAACTTCTTGAAATATAAAATACTTATTTCTACTAACTTGAGGACTTATCAAGTATGATTCATAACTAGATCTTACAAATCATGTGAGATAGAGAGGATATAAACTTATCAAAGAGCTTCTTAATGCCTCGCTGGAGGATAAAGTCACCAATTCTTATGTAGACGAGAGCTTGACTCTAATCAAGATTAGACCAGTATCGGAAAAGATAAATTATGCAAAATGAGGATTTTTTTTATTGTTTTTGTTTTTTATAACCTGTATAATATCATGTTTAAATCAAAATGCTTCTTATTAAATCATTTGTACTTGAAAGATTTAGATGAGAATGGAAAAGAGTTTGGCTAAAGACATTATCTTGTTAAATGGAGAGACTTCCAATACCAATCCTTTTGATGATATAAAATATGATATAGACTGTTGTAACTTAGTTGCCAGTTCCACTGCAACTCATGATCAACAACTCTCTTTTGAGTAAAACAGTAATTAAGTTTCTTTATCTTATTAATTTAGATGTTTTTAATCATCATTTTGATCTATAATTTGTTTTAATTATTATTTTCAATGGAAAAACTTCCTTGTGGTGCCACTTTAAGCGAAGGTTTCTAGTGTTGACTCAACCACACCTAAAGATCCTAAATCACTATGTATGTTTTTTTTCTATATTGTTTGAAACATTTTCTGGTTTATTGCTAAAGTCGCACCGAATCACATGAGATTGGTGCATATTTTTATGAATCTTATAGGGTATGTTTAGTAATTTTGTGTTTTTTAACATTTTATATAGGTTATAGAGATTGGTGCATATTTTTATGAATCTTATAGGGTATGTTTAGTAATTTGTGTTTTTTAACATTTTATATAGGTTATATAATGTTTTGCAATTTGTATGCGCAAAAGTGTTAAAATCTTTCTAGCTGAATTTTTAGGCGAAAAAAATAAGTCAAGAAGAGTTTATTAAGAAGCTGATATCGATAGTTGGGGATCAGATATTAAGCTTTACAATATCCAGCCACCAATGCAAGGTTTGAATGAATTGTGTTTTGATTTAGTTAATTTGATTGTTGACTTATTATTTTTATTTACTTTTGTTTTGTGTTGCATGTTTAGAATTCGAGAAGTATGTCAAAAGTTAAAAGAAGGGCCAGAAGGTTGAAACATGTTAAAAACTTGGTTCCGTTTAATGTTTATTTATATGTCGGGTTGATTATGCAAAGTGGATTTGTGTTTTTGGTTCTAATAACTTTATATGACATGTTTATTAGCTATAAATTTTTTGTGGTAAAAGGATTAGGAAAAACATTCTCTTTCAAATAATAATTAAAAAAAAAAAAACTTTTAGTGACATTTTTTGGTGCCAGCCAAAGGGCCTTTAATATCACGTTTTTAGTTTTTATTCTGTCACTGGGTGTCATTTTGTTTGTAAAAGAAAAACTAGTTTTGAAAAATAACAATATTGTTAAATTTGGTATATGTCACAGATGTTAAAATGAATGATATATTAGTTTTAATATTTAGGTACAGTAGATAAATATTTGCAAGTTAGATGAATTGGAAGATCACTTATGCAAAAATTTGTGTTTCTTAAATAAGTGGTTTGATAATTTTATGTTTTGGTGTCAATTAGATATATTAAAACTTCAAAGCATTTGTGATTTAAGTACTGAAAATATTGATCTTAGACAAGTTATATTATAAATTAATTAACTATATTGTGTGTTTTTTATTTATTAGCTTAGATAATTTATACACCGCCAATGGGCGTTGCCCATTAATCGGTCCTATGGCCAACATGAGATGATAAATTATCTCCAAAACAAGAAAGATGGATCTCCAAATTTATACTCAAGCCCCTTTTATATATGGATTTGTGCATCGTTAACAATAGGACACTAATGCGGAGACAAATATGAAAGAATGCCCACATGATAATATAATATATAGAAGAAAATACACGGATACTATGTCACAACTAATGAAATGATGTTTAAATATACCATTAGATTTAGCTATAAACTTTCTTCATTGCCTTTAATTGTTATCGACTATTATATGTAATGATATTTGAGTCCGATATACATAGAGATACTTTATATATAATAGTTTAAATGATATGCTTGCTCTTATGTAATTTTCCTTTGTTTTGTATCTTTAACTTCTTGTTAGTTTTGGTTATAATAATAAAATTTTGTCCGATGATAGTTTCGCAACAATTTTTTTTTTCAAAACAATGTTTGATATTTATAAATTAACTTATAAAATATTTTTTTTAAGGTTAATACAATTTGAGTGTTAGCTAAAAATATAGCTTATCAATAAGCAATTTCAAATAATTTATTGAAAAGCTAGCTTATAAATTAGTTTACAAGCTTTAGATATGCGTTTAATCATATATATTTTAATTGTTATCCTACAATGAGTGAGATGACAAACGGACAACAAGTTGTGCCGCTAAGCCTTTTTGAGTGGTAAAACTAATTCTTTTAAAGACAACATCGGAAGATCTAGGGGATATAACATTACTATGCATGATTCGTTGTACTCTTTTAAGAAGCTCTACCACATCCGGTGCGAGGAAACAAAACGTATCAAATGCAAGTGGTATGAAATACATGTTGATTTTCCATGCACGATCTCTCATGTTTGGTGACTTTGTCTATAGCTGCTTTTAAAGCAGCATGTCCCGCCGTGAAACCCCCAGCCCTCAAGCCCACGAGAAGGGATACCCCTGTTAGATCCACACATGCGTGTTTCCCTCCAACCCATCCAAAAATCAAAATGGCATCCGGTCTGAGGGTTGACCTTCCTTCTGTCGGGTCAGTCAAGAAATTAATAGGTGCCTCTTTCTTAACGGAAACTCTGGGACGTTTATAAACTACTTGAATATATTTTTGTGATCTTATCAAACATTAAATTATAATAAACTTAACAAATGAGCTAGCTTATGAACATCAAACACAAATTTAGTATTTTGTCAAGCCACAAAAATAATATATCGTAGCTTATAAATTAACTTTTTGATAAACAAAATAACTTATTGATAAATTAGTTTATAGGCTAAAAACTAATGCTAACAATAATTTTAATAACATATAATTTTAGTAATATATGAACTAAATACCCCTATAATACTTGTGTTGGTAGGAATAAATTTATGATTGTAACATCAAATTTCTCAAAAGAGAGCACATTACAATTTCCCCTTGCATTTTTTTATTTTATTTTATTTTATTATTTTTTTTTTTGTTTTGTTGTGTGATTTCATATTATAACTTTTTCAAAAATATAATACAAACTAGAGGGGTTTCCCGTGCATTGCGCGGGGCGAAACGTGTCGTTTTGTGAGACAAATAATGAAGTACATTGCATAAATTGGTATCCACATTAAAATATGTTGCTATTCTGTGTAATTTGCAGAAAAACGCTATAAACATTTATACAAAACGTAAGTTTCTGTTGGCGTTTAATTTTCACCGGATCAGCTCATGGACTCCTCCCGAAGAATTTCGACCAAAGTCAACCTATATACACAATTAAAAAGATTGTTTTTAAAGCCGGTCAGCAACGATACAAAGGCAATCAACAATTTTACGTCATGGGAAAACCATCATTAGGTGCAAAAGTGTCCATATTGGATAATTTGCATACAATGAGATGTTTTTTATGTTATTACAAAACCTTTAATGGAAGTAACCCAAATCTAACAGAAATAAGTGTGGAAATGAAGATCAAGATTCATACGAACAAATTCAGATGGAGATGTATCAATATTACATTTCATTTCGTTTGAGGTGAGTGGTTCCGAACTCTAGTCGGTTGAAGATGTTCCAAAAAGGGGAGAAACATCTGGGAACAACATTGAAGCTCTGTAAAAAAAACACAATACAAATCATCAGACCATACAAATGAGAGGAAGGGATTGGAGAAGTTGTAGGTGGAACTTACCAATTTATAAATGCCAAAAAAAACTACAATCTACACAAAAGAGAGAGAGAGAGAGAGAGAGAGAGAGAGAGAGAATGATTTGTGAAATTTTAGTGGCGTGAGCTGTAACGAAGGAAGAAAATACTATATTCCGACGGATGGGCACCGTCGGCGGTGGCGCAGGTAGAAAATCATTTCTAGTTGCGTTAGATTATTCAAGTATTACTCCACAAGAACCCAAGGCTTGTGTTAGATTATTCAACAGCCTGAAATTAGTAATTACATACAAATATTAATTAACAGAAACATTAAGTTAAATAATTCAAGAAATTATGCTCACCCTTTAGAATAAGCATGTGATTCTATCTCCTCTTTGCATCTTCAATTCTTCAACATCATTTTTGTCCATTAAAGATCTATCATTCCAATATTCATGAGGAATCGAGACTGTAATGGTATGTCAAGGGCGGCTGCTCAGGCAGCGGAAGACTAATAGTAAATATGTAGTGTTTATATTTTATACAATAAGATTAAAATGAAGGTGTTAACTGTTGCATACACATGTAGAAATGATCATCAATTACTTCTATCAGATTTACTATATTTGGATGGTTTAACATTTTCATGATTAAAACCTGCAACTCGGTTTATAAATACCATTAACAGATACAGAAGAAGAAGAAGAAGAAGAAAGTAAAAAAGAAAGTGAAATATTTACACACATCATGGAGAACATCAATCATGAAGTAACTATCGCACCTGTAATCACAAATGCATGATTTTAAAGATCTAAATTCCACCATAGAAAGAATGAAATTGAAAATGGTGACTTACCTGGTTGAAATATTGAACTTTTCAATAATACACAATGGCAATGGGACATGCAGAAGCCTGCCAACTATATTCCATGTATAACATGCAATGAAAAAATAGAATTCCCAGTAAGCTAAAAAAAAGAAGCCAATCTTTGAAAAGAAAACTTGAAGATGAAATACATTGTCCGGTGAAGATCAAAATAATTAAAATAAATTACAATACATACAATTATGGCAAAGAAATGTGTATGAATATACAATCAACCGCTTAGAACAGGAAAAAACTTACATCAAAGTTTGTGGAGCCGAAATGGGGAAGACTGGACCAAACTTTTGCCTTCTTACTTTTGAATTCTTGATTTTTTTTGTTCCTAACTCTCCTTGTTTTTTGAGCTTTCTAATCCCTTTTGAAAGTTTCAATTTTTGTGTTTTAAGGATGCAATGCAAATTAAGTTGTAAGATAATTTGATGGTAATTAATAATAAATGACCTACTAAAATTTTGTAAAACTAAATAACCATAGATAACAAACACATTCCACAAAATCAATAAACAAAACTGTTTGTTGATGAAATTACCTGAACTCCCACTTCCTAATCAATTTGGCATAATTGGAAAGCAGAGAACCTGATATCAATAATAAAATAAATCCATTTTAGATAATTGATACCCTAATTAGATAACTGGTAACTTTTGTAGAGAGCATGAAGATCATTAGTGGTGTGCAGGAAAATAAATCGAAACCTGCAAACGACTCGTATTGCAACATTATACTTTTAAAGATCATCTGGATTATTATAACAATGCAACTTAAATACAATGCGATTTTTACTGTTTTAATGTGTTAAGAGAAATATTAACAGTGATGTAGTGAAAAGAATTGGAATTAGGATTACATAATACACAAATGAAAGCACGTTCTTCTCATTTAGTAGATATCCATAAAAATAATTTTGGCTGAATTGAGTGTTTTTAAACAAAAAAAAAAACAAAACTTGAAAATATAGATAACAACTAAAAAGAGTTGGCTAGGGAGAAACTTATCATATCATTCCCTGATATTCTTTAACAACTGAAATAAAAACATGATTGAGAAATTTCCTCTCCTGATTTCAAACGGATGCTAGGTTCATGATTGAAACATTAACAAAAATAAGAATTTTTAGGAACCCTAAAAGGTAAAGAATAGTACCTTGGAGATGAGATACTGTGATGAAGTAGTATGTCGTATTTGGTAGATCTTCCAAAAACAGAATTGGAAAAAGATAATACAGTGGCTCCTTCTTTGAGTTGCAATGTGAAGAGTTGAACAGCTGTGAATCAGTATGTATTTTTTACTGACATGTCGATGGAGGTGGTCTCCTATACACATCACACACAACAAAAAATGAATGACTGTTCCCCTAAGTAAACCCTTAAGAAACCCCAATATCAAACAACTGAAATGAAAAGATGATTTAGAAATTTCCTCTCGTGATGTCAAACAGATGCTAGGTTCATGATTGAAACATTAACAAAAATAAGAAATTTTAGGAACCTTAAAAGGTAAAGAAGAGTACTTTGGAGATGAGATACCGTGGTGAAGTGTGAAAGAAACGAAAAATAGGGTTCATGCCTTTACCTGGACCGTCTAGGGTTTAGATCCGGCAAGAAGTAGACTTGAAGGTTGGATGAAAAGCAGTCAGCAACTCATCATTCTCCACCAACATCTTGAACAACAGTGGAATCGTTAATTCTTGCGATTTTGAGGATGGTGTAGTCCGCTTCGGACGAATATTGTGCTTCCTCAGCAAATGGAGGAGGGGTAGACAGACGCATAGGGTTACGAAAACCCTTGAAAAGTGAGAACACAAAGAATGAAATCATATGGCTGGATCAATTTCCTGGTGGCCGACCTTGCTACCACTTAATGGAAGACCGGTGAATAGTAACGGGTTCGTTTGAAGTTGAGGATGGATGAGTCGGTGGGTTTGGTCATATGATGGAGACGACGGTTTTTTAAAGAGAAACATTGATGGAGATGGTGAGGCTGAAGGAGCAGTAACAGACGTCGAAGGGGATATGGATTACGGATAGGCGATGGAAAATTTCAGAAAGTCGGTATGAGAGACGGTGGGTTTGACCAGAGATAAGAAAGACTATGGACACGTGGAAGATTTAAAAGTCAACCACAAAGCATGAAACGTTGGTGAGTAAGCAGGAAAGAAAAAGGAATAAAAAAGGACGGCAAAACTGTAACAGATTAAGAATGAAAGTAAGGGGCCAGAAGCAATAAACGAAAGTCTAAGATAGAAAAGTAATACTTAAAGGGCCATTTTTGCCATCCCTGGCCACTTTACTGTAGCTAAGGGTGGACAATTTTAATATATATATATATATATATATATATATATATATATATATATATATATATATATAGGGTTAGGATTAAATATGAATTACAATTATTGTGTGAATGTATGACCATTTCTTGTCCATTTGATTTAAAAAAAGGTATGGGTGTGATTTGAGGTTACATATGATTAACATAGGATAGCATGTACTATATAATTACACTTATTTAATTATAATTGTATTTTAGTCTATTAATGTATATTTAAAAAGGAAATATTACTAATTAATTGCATAATTTAATGAGCTTTTTATTAAATACTTAGTTATATTATTTTATAAAAGTAAACATTGATAATTATTATTTAAAAAAAACGTAAGTCCATAAAACTATTTTCATATATGAAATAGATTTCATTCTTTAAGAAAGATTCATAAATATTGTATATCATATTCTTGAAGAAAATACAATATTCTTTTATGCAGCCAATGTAATAACATCAAATGGGAATTCTTGAGGAATATAAAATAACTTGGATACACACAAAATTAATCGTGGTAAAACAAAATATATTCTTAAAAAATGTGTTCAGTTTCACAGAAAATTAATTAAACATACAGTGTGTAGTAAAAATAAATATATTCTTAAAGAATGTGTTTGGTTAGACACAAAATCAATTGAAGCTACTGATAAGTAGTGATAATAAATAAATTCTTTAAGAATCATCTAATCCACTACAATTAACCTCCAACATCGGAACCATAGTCGTGTACGATTAACCTCCCAAATCGAAACCTTAATTCATATTATAATGATTTTTTTTATTAAATCAACATTCATTCTTTAAAAAATCAACATTAATTGTAAACATAATAAAAAAAACCTTGATTCCTCTAATTTTTGAAACAATCGACGTCAAAATCCATGAAGGTTGAAAATTTCTTTTCTCATTCTATAGTTGATTATCTTTTTTTTTAATTGTTATGGTGAGATTGTTATATAAGAATGAATGCGATGAATATTTGGAAACAATTGTTCAAACCGTAATTTTATTAATTCCATATATATTGCTTAGTAATTAATGAAAAATAAATAAACTAATTATAAGATTCCATAAATACCCTAGACTATTGATTGGACCAAAATTGGTCATACATTCACACAATATATATTGGTTATATATGATCCTAACTCTATATATATATATATATATATATATATATATATATATATATATATATATATATATATATATATATATATATATATATATAATAAGCTCGTTCTAGAAATAAAGATTTTGTATATGTTCGTTACAGATTATTACATTTATACTTTTTTTTTCAAGAAATTTTGATATAACAACTTTTATCATTCATAATTTTTAAAGGTGGCAAAAATTGTCACGACGCGAAACCCGATACAAACTCGATGCGAAATAAACGGGTTTGGAGAACATATTTCAATTTGTTTAAATAAACGGGTTGACACAACACGACACGACACGACACGAAAATTAAACGGGTAAGGTTAGGATTGATAATTTCAACTTGAATATGACTGGAAAGTGACCCGTTTATTTATAAGCAAGTTTTTTGAATTTTTCTAATTAAACTAGAAAGATACAAAACCAAAGCAATAAGTAAAATAAAACCTTTGGATTTAGTCGTTTTGTAATGTTGAAATGACTTAGCCGTCCAGATCAAAACTTCATTTTCAGTTTTTCATATCTCTCCCAAACTATACAGGCCCTTGGATTGAGTCCTACTCTTCCAATATTATCATCTGAACTTGCTATGACTTCATGTATTTCACCTCCAAACTATTATTTTTTCCTTTTCACCTTCCTATCTTCAACTCTATTAACATACGCAATCTTTTAACCTCACATGACACGACATATATCAAGATATACCCCTAACACAAAAACCGATACGAACTCGACACAAAAATAAACGGTTTGACACGACACAACGCGTTAATTAAACGGTTCGGATTAGAGTCAAGCACTTTTAACCTGTTTATGAAACATCCCAAAATTACAGTCCAAAACTTTCATTTTTAATTATATAAATAAAACCATAGTTATCAAATCATTTCATCAAATCATAGTCAAAACATCTCAAAACATTATTATCATAGTATCAAAGCATTAGAGTAAACATCCCAGGCTAAACATCATGGTGTGTGCAATGCAGTCATCCCGAGCTCTTCTCGCTGCAACTGGAAGTACCTGAAACCAAAACTGAAAACCGTAAGCACGAAACTTAGTGAGTTCCCCAACCTACCACATATCATACACATAATTATATATACTGGGCCCTGCCCCTACATTGGTTCCGCCCGACATCGGACAGTCTCCGACGTCAGGCCCCGCCTGACGTCAAACCCCGCTTGGTATACATATCTATTGCTTCTAGGCCCCACCTCTCTCTGGGCTTCGCCCGCTATACACATACAAACAATATAATATAAACATGCTAGCACATAAAGCATTAACACAGAACTACATGCTCCAATCCTAAGGCCTCGCCTATCATGGGCCTCGCCCCTACTCTGTTATGATGAGATATGGAACACCGTCCACACTCGACTAGTGATGAGATACGGGTCCCCGCCCATACCCACCTCCCTACCAGGAACATACGAGTATCACAAAGACAACAAGTATAACTAAACATGCATACCTTCCTCGGGCACCACCCGAAATCGGACCGTAGTGCGGAAACATACATATAAACATTCCTCGGGCCCCGCCCGACATCAGACCAAAGTCAGGAAATATCCCTCGAGCTTGCCCCGGCATCGGACCGAAGTCCGGAAACATACAAAACAAGCACATGCAAGAATCACAAAGACATCAAGCATATAAACATTCATTGGGCTTTCCCCGACATCAAACCGTAGTCTGAAACATATAATCATACATGCATACATATATGGGCTGACATTAATTGGTGCCTTAGACCCGTTCACAAAAAGGGAAACTTGCCTCACACTGTTGAATCACACGAATAATCCTTTGTCTGTTAGCTGGCAGATCCTCGAACTACTGATCTCTCGACTCCCCGAGCTATCATTACCAAAATAACACTTAGTCCAAAAGCCAATAATCCTCCTTAAGGTAAAATGAACATTTTACCCCTGATCTAAATTGGTCCATACCTAAGGCCCAAAACCATAAAGAGCTCGAACTGCCACTTTACTGATATACCCTTTAGCTTCAAGATACAACCCAGCTCCCGGATCACCTCAATTACATTATCCATACTAAAATGGATTAGATATATCTCTTTCAAAGGCCCTAAGCCTTATGATAACCTATCCTCAGGCCACAGTCCCGAATTAGGAAAGTGATTCGGAACAGGGCGTTACAGTTTAGTATTTCGATACGACAAGAACCTAACACGACATGACACGATTTCCACCTCTAATAATTTTAAGAGTAAATTACACGAATTGTCCTTATAGTTTGGGATAAAATTTTCTTTTCGTCCCTAACACATTTTTTTAACTCGCACCGTCCCTAAAGTTTGGTTTTATTTCACGTTTGATCCATGTTCGAATTAAAATGACTACTTTACCCTTCCTAATATATTTTAATTCTTTTTAATGTTTAAAATATTAACTAATTAATATATAAAACATATCAACACTACCAACATAACAACTATCCCTCTTCTCTCTCCTCTCCCGTCGGGTTTACTATCTAGATAATGGTTTTGGTATGATGAACCTCAATAGCAATAGCAGGTTTCAACAATGAGGGCTACTGAAGAGATTTAAAGGTTACAAAAATGGTGAGATTTGAAGGCAGGAACGAGAGGCATCTAGGGACCATGGTCGAAGTGTCACCATCACCGATTTGCTGCATCAATGAGGGACTTGAAACCAAAATCTATGGAGGTCGACAAGGAGACCTCTGACGAAAGGAGGAACTCCGTTCTCCCACCAGAGTCCGATCTCCCATCTACACAAGAACAAATTCACAATAGACATGCACGACAAAGCGTCAAAACGGATGAAAAGAGGGAGATTTTGATTTCCAGGAGCCTTCATTTTTTCATGAGTTATGTATGAATTGCTTAAAGAAATTGGAAATCTCATTGGGTTATGTTTGAATATGTTAACTTTTTGGGTTTCAGTTCATTAGGGTCCGCTGTAGGTTTGATGACGAGAGGAACAATGGTTTGCCGATGTTGGGTTCTATTGGGTAGAGAGACAGGGAGAGAGAGAGAGAGAGAGAGAGAGAGGGGTTTGATTTCATTGCAATTTTAATGCATTGAATTTTTTTCCTGATTTTGATCGACCGGAGAATTCATTCTTTGTTCTCGATTTCTTTTTTTATTCAAGGATTAGAAGTCATGTTTGATTTTATCTTAAGCCTAGATTTTGATTTGAGATTTTTTTTTCCCTGATTTCATTGTCCAGGTTTGGGTTTTTTGTTAATAGATAGTGTTTATGTTTTTAGTTAATCATTGTATCTGGGTTCTTTTTGTTATTAAATAGTAGGTGTAAAACCCGTATATTACACAGATTGATTAAACAAAAGATTACACATTAAAATATAAACATTAAGTATTTTTTTTAAATCGAATTTTAAAATAAATAAAGAATAAAGAAAACTATTAATTACAATTATTATCACATTTATTACATTTAAAACTTTACATATATAAATATATAAGTATTATGTGACTTTTTAATTTAAAAATTGAAAAACCCAAGAATTGATATGTGAATATTATTTATTTAAAAAATCTTCTCTAATAAATGAAGGTTTTTTTTGCAACTTGTCACTCTTACATTAATTTGGACACATGTCATTTTTTGGTATTTTTGAATAATTTTTTTTTTCATTTGTCATTTTCTCCTTTTTTATCTTTTCTTAATTAACAATCAAATTTACACACCAATTACTAATTGTCTTAATTAAAAATAGTCAATAAATTACAATATTAGTACTTATATATTGTATTTAATATGTTTCCTTTTAAATTCAAATTTTAAATTTCAAATTTAAATAAATTTTTGTTTAAACATATATATATATATATATATATATATATATATATATATATATATATATATATATATATATATATATATATATTGTTTTACCAAACCCGTATAACATACGGGTCTCACAACTAGTATAATAAAATGACAAGTGTCAACACTCATGAAAGATTGACATGTGGCAAAATGAATCTTGATTTATTATAGTTGATTTTATAAATTCCTTTTTGGTAGTGAATAAATTCTCACTTCACAACTTGACGCTTACAAAATCAGTGGTTATTTTTGTAATTAACCAATTGCTACCTCAAATAAGTATTATTTATCTGAATGCCGACATAATTTATATTAAATAAACGGCCCCAGTAATAGTAAACCAATTTCTGTTAATGGTAATTATGTTTAAATCAAATAATAATCTTTTAATATAAATGTTTATAAGTTGATTACAAAAAATGTGTTTTATTGGTACAGAAATTAATCAAAGTATAGTAACTGATAATCATTAAAAAAAAGTATACAAATAAATCGAAATGTACATTGCTTGTGATTGGTGTTATTTATGTTCATTTATGACATATATTTATTAGCAGGGACCCTCATGTGGTAGTCAAATCTCACCATCTTCTAAAAACAAAACAGAGAAAAAAGAATTGTTCACATTCTATGTTCTTGTTTTTAGCATAAAGTGGCAAATTGACTGAATAATTTTCGGATTAATTAAAGTCGTTGTATGATATTGTTAGTTGTTTGTCATATATAATGAATAATGCCAAGTGACTCGATGTTACTATAGAACATGTAAAAAACTTTCCGTAACAAGAAATAGGTTAAAAATATTGGCATAATATGTTGGGTTCTTTTTATGTTGAACTTTTAATTAGTCTTTTTTAGTTAAATTAAAAGTGTATATATATATATATATATATATATATATATATATATATATATATATATATATATATATATATATATATATATATATATATATATATATATATTATAGTTTTTTTAGTTAAGTATTACGGTTAATAATAAAATTGTAGCCATTTTTTCTAGATTATTATCACTCTATATGATATCAGAGTTCTGTTTGATTAAAATCGTCTTGATTTATTGATTGTGGGTGATAGGCACCAATTTGTTGGAGCTATGGTTGGCAACACACTTTCGTCGAGGTTTAGGGTAGAGCACCAATCAAAATTTTTTGGTTACAATTCATCAATGTTTCGTGATTTTCGTTGTTTCTTCGTTCATTCGAATCTAGTTTGTTTTGTTGCTATTTGTTCGTTTTGGTTATTGCATGTATTTGTTTGTTTTGGTATTGCTTGTATTTGTCTGTATTTACTAATGATATTCGTTTGTTTTGGTTACTGTCAATATCGTTCGTACGGAGAACTCTATGCGAACCAAGAACAATATCAATAGAGACTTTAAATAGAGGAACAATACATGAAGAACACCAATGGGCTCAATTAAAAGGGCCAAATTTCAACAAACAATATGGTTCAAAATATTAACCTAAATATCTAA
Organism: Lactuca sativa; assembly: GCF_002870075.4. NCBI lineage: Eukaryota > Viridiplantae > Streptophyta > Magnoliopsida > Asterales > Asteraceae > Lactuca > Lactuca sativa. The sequence continues at coordinate 142,964,346 of NC_056628.2, forward strand.
ACACTAGCATTTCAAAAGTGAAGACAAATTCGGATTTTCTATCAAGAGGTCATGAGACCTACATATGGATTTGATAAATAGAAGATCACTCAAGATAGTAAGTATATACCCTCAGATAATATATCGAGATCCAAGAATGAAAAAAACCATATCAATATTTTTCGATCAAAAAATTAGGAATTTCAAATAAAAACAATCAATCAAGGAAATTGATTTGTGAACCATGAAATAGATTGATATTGATATAGAATCGTGCATGATTAAATAGAAAGTTTAATGTTTCAAGAACATAGAAAATCATATTAGGGTTTTAGTAAATGTGATTGAAGAAAACAACTTAGAACCTGTAAATATGAACAAATGAGAGAACATAGAGAACAATACGAACTGAATCATAAAAAATCAAGAGATATTGAATATAACTTGATTGTATGAAACTAAATCTCTTTGAAACCCCAAATACATCAATGTAAAGTCTTCTTCTATATTTCTTTTAATCAGATCTGATTACAATTTTGTCCTTACTTTGCATTTAATGTTCCATTAAATGCTTAGTTGGTTAAGTAATAATGAGGGAGTATTTTGGTAAAAATGTTATTTATTTTTAGAAGTGGACTATTATTTTGGAACAAACCAAAAATGAAAGATGGACTATAATTTTGGGACGGATGGAGTAGTAATAATCATATTTATTATTTATGACAAAGCAACATATAATTCTCAATATTTTATTTGTGGGTTTGTTTTAGTTTGTATATTATTAACAATTTGATATTAGTGTACAACACTAATTGAAATATTGTTTATTATATTTTCTGAAAAGAAACACCTACAACTTAAACCCAATCAATAAACCTTAAAAACAAAAAAAAAACATATTTTTCTTGAACATCAGACAAAACTTATCAGTTGCGCTAAATATTACATGTAACACAAACAAACGAATCTAGATATATTTTACAAAATAAACTCATTCCAATGTTGAGATTATATTAGAATAACATTCTCAATAATAGTCCAAGAAAATCATGCAGAATAATGGACTAACACGCAAATACTTACCAAACGATGTCTTAGTTATATAGCTTCCAAGGATGAAATCTTAAGTTGCCAGAATGTAAAATATATTTTTTTTGGACAGAAAGACCGACTTATGCTATTTTGGCAACAATCATATTATGGAAGTTTCTCCATTTTTTAACAAAAAAACTCCTACACAACAAAGTGTGTATGATAACTTTCAAAAAATACACATTGTAAGCTATTCAAGTCACAAGACAATGTTTTGTGGATCCATCAAAACAACCCAACATATTTTCACCTATAAATTTTTTTACCTCTTTTCTAATGGATATTTATTTTCTAATGGATATTTGAGTAGATGGGATAATTTTGTTCCTATTAAGTTAAATATCTTAACTTGGACCCGACTTACGCTATTTCCCCAACAATCATATTTTAGGGTTTTCTTCATTTTTTTCAAACAAAAATACTCCTACACAACAAATGCATACGCTAACTTTCCAAAAAAAATATACATTGTGAGTTATTCAGTTCAGACGACGAAATGTTTTGTGGCTTCATCAATATAACCCAACATCTTTTCACCTATATTTTTTACTTATTTTATAATACAAATTTAACTAGATGAAATAACTTATTAGTAGACTAAATACCACACTCTTGTATATATCTTAGTTATCCTTTGTTAGTCGATGTTCATATGTTGTATTTGGCCCATATGTAGATGTATATACATGCATTGTACCTCTCTTGAAAGATCAATGAGAATGATACTCATTTACATGGTATAAGAGCTCTTCTTAATCTCCTCCTAACAATCCTCACTTCCCTAGTCTATCTCATTGATTCTTTCTTGTTTCCTTCTCGCTTCTATCACTACCGTCGCCTGTCTCCATGGGAGACCAAGCCAACTCCTACACGAAGCCTGCTAACAAGGTTTATGGTGTAACTAGTATCAAAACCTTTGTACCAATCTTTCTCGATCTTGAGCGACTAAATTGTGACACATGGAGGGAGATGTTTAAGACCCACTGCATTGATTTTGATGCGTTTAATCACATTAATGACTCCGAACCTAAAGTGTGTTAGGATTGATTATAAACACAAATGATACTTAGAAAACTGTTAAGAACACAAGATCTAAATATAATCTGGTTGGATCGTATTCAAGTCTGAAATGAGTACAAGAGTTCGAGAGTACAAAAGATAGAATGACGCTCAAAATTTCGGACTCTACTCTAATACCTATCTTATTTATAGGATACAAAACAGTCTTATAAAAAAATTACAAGGACTAAGCATCTAAACTTCGAATACAACATTGCCTTGTAAAATAGATAGAGAGTCGAAATCATTTGTGTTTCAGCTCCTTACAGACTCAGACCAATTCGACTCCTCACTATGAACGTTTAGACCCCTACAATCTCCCCCTTAGTGAGAGAAGTCGAAATTATGTGATCAACTTTAGAGTCTATAGAAGTACATTTTGAATAAGGAGATTTGTATACTGTGAGTTTGTATACATCTCAAGATCACTCACTTGAAATAAAAACTTAGTCATTCGCCCATTCCTATTCTTTCATCGAAACACGAATCCAAGAGGTTGATGAATTATCTCACAATCTTCAAAATCATTGATGTTAAGCTTTCCTCTTAGCAAAGATTGAGGGACTTTGAAAGGTTTCTTGACACTTGTTGCAAGCTCAATATCAATGATTGCCCAGTAATCATAGTAGTTGCCTATAAAAACTTTGATATGAGAAAAACCAATGATGAAATTATCCTTGTTAGTCTCTGTTATCTTCGATACATCCACATTACTCAAAATCTTTGCGACCGTGATCAATTCATTTAAGTTAATTAACGGAAAATCTGCTATTGTGAACTCAAAAGCAACATTATTTCCTCTTAAGACAACGTAACAGAAGTTTTGTAATAGACCTTCAAACAACATGTGGTTGATCAGAAAATCAAGTTGATTGAAATAAGAATTTTCAATATTGTAGTTCTTCTTAGGCACCTCTCGAAAGTAACCATTCAATCCAATCGAAACAATATTTTCAATTGTTTCATAACAACACTGCTTGTTGGGTTCACCCTTGTTCAAGCCATGTAGGTCATTTGCTCTTCGCCTCCAAATGTTGTGGATCTGATTTTGTTTCTAAATTTCAAGAGCTTGTTGCTTCTTCTTCTTTTCTTCTAATAGAACAACACAAATAGCTTTTCCTTTATCACTTGAATCATCATTTAAAGTTGACTTGTTAGTAATCGAACTTGAACTCGAACCTCCAAATCTTTCGTTTATTGAAATTCCTTTTGTTAAAGCTCTTGTTGTTGTTGTGGAAGTTGTGCTCAACGACATGGGAAGTAAAGTCGAAATTTGAGTCGAACTTACTTTCCCAACTACAACTCCTTTCTTCGAATCCTTTGAAGAACCAACTCCTCCAATTCCTTTCTCTCCCGCTTATGACACTTGAATTGCACGTGGAACATTAGTTGGTAAACGAAGAACCAACTCAAGGATTGGAGCAAGCTCCGATTTTATATTGGACTCAATATTCAAAATCAATTGAGAAAGAGACTCTTGAGATACTGTCGATTGATTCGAAGATCAACCTTGGAAATAGACTCCTTGATACTTGACAAAAATTCTTCCATACTCTTAAACAACTAAGTATCCTTTTCTGACTTGGCTTCAATCTTATTCGTATAATTAGAATTAAACACAACCAATTTAGTGATAGCAGTCACAATGACATCGACTTTGCCATGCAACAAGGTGTACTTTTGCTCCATTTTCTGAATTTCTTTCGACGACTAGGATTTGAGTTCAGTAATTTTGAGATCCAGAGACTCCTTCCTTGTAGTCGCTTGTTCGACAAAAATTTCATGACATTCCTTTGCAATGTTACGAAGCTTCTGAATCTTATAATCATAACTCTTAGAATGAAACACTAACCTTTCTACTTGTTTCTGCTCAATGCCTTCAATCAAGTTTCAAAAGTGATTTTCTTTAGGTTTCATCAAATATTCGATTTTAATGCCAGTAAAAAGTTCTTTCCTACTGTATCAAATTGTATCTGAAGAAGAGAATTGATTTTTGAGTTAAGGATCTTGAAATGTTTACCAAACATGATTAAGTTATCAGGAACATTCTCCTCATCGGGATCAAATTAATGATCAGTAAATGACACCATGATAGCATCATCATAAGGTTCTTCATCATGATACATTTTATCATCCTCAATTGATTGAGATGAAAAAGAGTAGTAATAGGTTCATGTATGATAGCAAAATATGTTGGTGATATGGTCAAAACTGGAACTGACGTTGTAACGGGTGATGAAATTGGTGGTAAAGCTGTTGAAGTTTCAACTGTGGAAGTTTCAATTGTAGATGAGTTGATGGTGGAAGTTTCAATGGTAGAAGTGACAAATGATTCATTGTTATGCGTCCTTGCATCCATGTTGACATGTGTATCCTTATCAAATTAGTTCACAGGGATGTCTGGAGTTCGAACCTCATCCATGTTGGACACGGTATGTGAAACCCTAGATGGTATGGCCAACGTCTTTTGAGGGATGGATGTTTGTGGATGATCACTCGAATTGATGTTTGTATCCATGTTAGATACGTTTACATTGATATCAGGATCCCATGTCGCCTTAAAATTCAACTTGAGAGGAGAATCCCTTCAAGGTGATCCAATAACAAAGTCTTCTATGCAAATATCTGACCTTCCACTATCACTGGTGTGACCAGTTTCGACCATCACACTGTCAATTGGAACCACATTCTTATGTTTCTTCTGTTGTAACTTGTGAGCCATATCAAGTGCTTGAGGCTTCTTCGATGTTGGTGACACAAGAAAAGATACTTCACGAAACAAAACACCTTTCCTATTAAATTGAGATTTTCGAATCTTCTTTATACCCTTCTGAGAAGAAATAGTATTTGAAGAATCAACATGCGTTGGCTCAACACTTTCGATTTTAGGTTCTTGTAAAGGCTGCTTGATAGGTGAATCAATAGGCTTCTTCACTGGTTTCTTAGTTCATTTGAGAATTCCCGATTTCGATAGGATGATGTCTTTCATAACTTCCTCCTCCACAGTTGGTGGTTTTTCAACTTGCTTCTTTTTCTTTGGAGCTTTGGAAGCTTTAGAAGATACTTTTACCCCCTTTTGTGGAAGAACCCCAGTTGGTGTAGAAGAGTCAATCGAAGCCAAGTATTGCATAAAAATATGATTTTTGGGATCAACAAGCTTGAGCATTGCATCAGGAATCCGAGCAATAGTTGGAAAAACGGATGGATCATCAATAAAAAAATCCTTGAGACAACCATAATCGGAAACTTAGTAGTTTCGACATCAAAAGTAGCCAAAATATCCTCTTGTCGATAAACATCTTGTAAAATCAAGCTCCAAAAACGAGCACTCGAAACACCATTAGCGATATTGGTGTGTGTTGAAGTTCTAAAATCATCCCATAGATGTGTAGCATAATCCACATTCAGACCGTAATATAGTACTGTGATGATGTAGTATACTTCAAGCTTGGTTTTGTTGAGCCTAGAGCTTCATCCTGTTAAACAGCGTAACACAATCCCAAACAAAAAACTCCACATACAAGGAAGACTAGACTTATTAAAGTGACTTATCCTAGTACGAATTGGTTGATTCCCCATTTCATTAAACATATGAAGCACCTGATCAGTCAAAACTTCATAGAATATACCTGACACTGGCAACTTCAGGATTTGGGCAAATTGCTTCCGATTAGGATTCTTAGTCTTTGAATTCATCAAATGAAAGGTAACCACTTTAGTAGTTTTGCTGAAGACAACAGTTGGATCATCAATAGAAAGCCATTCCATCAAAACTGCAAACGAGGATGACAGTGCAGTTGATAATAAAGAGTTGCTCATGGTTTGAACAAGCATCCGTAATGGCTCCGGATATTGATCAATCGATGGAACCAGATGAAGATTAGTGTTTTGGATCTTCATCATCATTTTTGAAACTTGCTCTTCATTTTTCTTTGTAGGATCAGCAGTGGGATGAGGAACAACCATTGCAAAGAATGCAGAAGAATTTAGAAATGATGAACAGTTAGAATTTCTTGGAAATTTGATCTGAGAGCATAAAGTTTGATGATGAAATTATCAACTTCCTTTAATAAGAAAATGTATTTTTGAATTTGAACCGGTATCAAATAATGCATTGCCACGTATTGTGTTAGTTACTTAACCGACACCGTAAAAGGCTCCACGTCATAAAAGTGATCATTGCTATTTGCTTGATTCCCGTGAAAATCCTAAACTGTCATGTCCATCAGATCTTTTTTTGTTGCCAACAGGATAAGAACCGTCATAAATTTTGAACCACAACCAAATACATCATGTAAATTCGACACCAAGATACAATCATTCTTTCGGCTTAGAGGCAAGGCTCTTTCGCTTTTGGGATATGGAAGTGAAATCATATGCCAGTCTTTGCAAAGTCTAAATTTCAGGTTGGTAGTACCCAAAACCTCAAGGGTATTTGTGCATTTGTGTGCTAAAAGAATAAGAGAGAAGAAATATATAAAAAAATATATGGATATAGTAGTATCAAATTTCATTTGAAACGAAAGCAGAATGATCCCATGCGAAGATCTCTTCATTCAAAATCAAGAGAGATAAAGAACTACTTGTGTGGTATTCTATGAATTACAATCAAATACTCATTGATGAGCATCGAAGGGCTTCTTTTTCATTTGTTTTGAAGGTAGCTTCAATTTTTCACCACATCACAACTTACATGGATGACCAATGTAGTCAAGAACAAATATGGTAGTCAAGAACAAATATGGTTGGATATGATTTGAAGTGACAAAAGGTCAAAAAGATATTTAGATAGAAATCTCATTCCAAAAGGAAATTTAAAGTACTAGATCTATTTGGGCAAAAAAGTCTTGGTGATAGAACATTTTATCAAGATCACGCAATGCGAGTGAAATGAGATTTTGAATTTCAAAAAGGTACAGAAACAAGTGTATCGTTAAAATTTTGAACAAAAGTGCTCACCATTAATTGATTGGTAGTTAGGTTCGATGGGTTTCACCATCATCACAGAAGAATGACTCAGGATCATCAACACAAAATTTTGTCATATCCACATTCTGGTAGGTTTCAACCACAAATGTTGATGATATGCAGTGTATTGTGTAATCATGAAAGAAATTTTAGGAGAAAAAGATAGGTGATAAGAACTCAATTTACCTTAGCAAAATGTATGGACCTTGTAAAAATCTATTTACTCAAAATGAGAAGAGAAATGTAGCTCTTTGGCTAATGTGAATCCAACCTGATTGGCAAGTAACTTTCGTAGTGAGAGTTCCATTAAGTCTTCAAAAAAAAAGAGTCTATGAGGCTTGAAGACAACATGCAGAAGCATGGTTCTAGGGACACTTAACTAGTACATCAGTTTGTATAAATACTTGTTCCCTTGATGTATATGTTCGTTTAACATGCAATATAGCATCATGTTGTTACAATGAGACTTGAACCGTTAGACAATAATATCAAACACAAATATAAGAAAATCTTTTTGGATTTTTATTTGAGAAATCAAGTACAAAAATAATAAAAAATTTTGGATTTTTGTTTGTAGAAATCAAACACAAAAATAAGAAAATATTTTTCGATTTTTGTTTGAGAAAGCAAGTACAAAAAATTTTTAAAAATCTTTTTGGATTTTTTTTTTAAATATCAAATAGAAATAAACAAAATGTAAAATGTTACCCAAATACGTTCGACCCATCGTCTAGTAGTCATTAATCATGGGTTGTACATTGAATAACTTTCATAAAAATGTTGAATGTGAACACAGTTGAATGTTAAATGTGAAGAGTAACCTCTAAATAGAACACAAACAATCGAGATTGAGTTAAAAACAAACAAAGAAAATACCTACTAATCGAAAGTAATAAAAACAATCGAAAGTATGATTTAGGCAAAAGTTTATGTGAAAAATAAAGAAGAACATGGAACAGAGCTTTCTTCCATCATTCCTAGTCCATTCAAAATCCGTAGGAATGATTTTTCATCTAATGGTTTAGTGAAAATATCTGCAAGTTGATCCGCTGTTTTGACAAAATGGACTTTAATGTTTCCATCTTCAACGTGGTCTTTTATGAAATTATATCGAAGAGTAATATGTTTGGTTTTTGAGTGTTGGACTAGATTATGACAAATGCAAATGACACGTTGTACTCAGAATACAAATGTATTTTCATATTGATTGCATAGTCTTACAATTGGATTTTATTCCAAATCACTTGTGATGTGCACGCAACAACAACCACATACTTTTCTTCTGCAGTTGAGATCGAAACACAAGTTTTCCTTTTCGATTTCCAAATCACAAGCTTCCCGTCCAATAAATGACATCCTCCCGTTGTGCTCCTTCAATCCAGTTGACATCCACCCAGGTCCACATTAGATAATGCTTGAATAAAGAATCTTCGAAGGATATAATACTCCCAATGAAACTGTTCCTTTGAGGTATCGAAAAATATTCTTAACTGCATTGAGATGGGGTTCGATTGGGTTCGATTGGTACCTAGCACAATTACATACAACAAGCATAATATCAGGTCAACTTGCAGTTAAATACAAAAGTGAACTGATCATGCTTCTATAGGTCGTTAGATCCACAACAGCCTTATCCAACGAAGGATTCATGCGTATGCCAAATTCCATAGGTACTTTAACTTTCATGTTATTCGTTATGCCAAACCATTCAAGAAGATTTTAAGTATATTTCTCTTGATTAATAAAAATTCCTTCCCTACTTTGACGAATAGGCAAACCCAAAAAGTTATTGATTTTCCCCATCATACTCATTTCGATCTGACTTTTCATGAGTTCCTCAAATTTCTAAGATAATGAAGGATCAATCGTACCTAAAATAATGTCATCAACATAAATTTGAACGAGCATCAAGTGATCCCCTACTTTCTTTCAAAATAAATAGAGATTTTCAAAAAATTTGTCAGAGTTGCATACTAGGCATGAGGTTCTTCTTTCAACCCATAGACTGCATTGTCTAAAATATAACAGTGATCAGGATACTTATCGTTAACAAAACCATGTGGTTGTTCGACATATACTGTTTCTTCCAGAACACCTTTGATGAATGCACATTTGACATCCATCTGATAGACGTCGAAGTCCATATGAGTTGCATAAGCAAGAAAAATTCGTATCGCCTCGATTCTTGCGATAGGGGCAAAGGTTTCCTCATAATCGATACCTTATTGTTGAGAATAACCTTTTATGACTAGTCTCTCTTTGCTTTGAATAATATTTCCTTCTTTATCAGTTTGATTTTAAAAAATCCATTTTAGATCAATTAACGAAACATCCTTAGGTTTAGGGATAAATCTCCAAACCTTTTTTCGTTCGAATTCCGCAAGTTCAGATTGCATTGCAACAACCCAATCAGAGTGCTCTAATACGACCTCTACTGTTTTTGGTTCTAGTTTCGAAACAAAAACATTAAACATACAATATTCTTGATGAACATTCAACACTTCATTTCTGGCTTGAATTTGGGCTCAATTCAAGAAACCAAAATTTGGAACACCAAGAATCTGTTCCTTTAGATGATCTCTTGTCCACTTGTCCATCAGTGGATATACAAGATCAAAGTCTAAAGGTGCATCTTCGAAATGTCATCCTCTTCTGAACCTTGCCCTGTAATTGAGATATTATCAGTTACATCATGAAAATCATTATTTTGATCATTACTATTATTACGATTCGATCCACTTGGATCCCCCTCGACCAGTGGATTTGAGATGTAACTCTCCCCTCAACATCAACATGGTTAGTCATACGCTCCCCTCGATATGAGTTGTAGTTGGCATATGCTCCCCTCAATAGTCAAATCAAGGTTTTCCTTTTGAGACGTCGAACTCAAATTCTATCCCTCCACTAGATCACTAGTTGAAACCTGTATTCTTTCAACATTTATCCTTGAAGTTGATGAAGAATGTGCATTATTTTCTTCACTTGTGACTGTCGAATCATCAGAGTGTTGATGCTTCAGGAACATGATTATCATCAGCATGGATTTCTAGATCAATGGCCCTATTAGGAATTTCAAAAATCAAATCAAGATCAATGTCGTAAGAATTCATGATTTCACATTCAACATTTGATTAAGCCATAATAGGTTTTTGAACCAAAGACTGTTCGACTCTTTTGACGTAATAGTCATCGAATATCCTAAGAATTCATGAGATTGAAAGTTTCTTTGATCTTCCTCGTTTATTTATTCAACACCCTATATGTTGGATTAGTGTCTAAGTCCATAACTATTTTAGTATGTACTTGACCCGATGGTGCATGGTCCTTTTGGGTTGCCTTCACCAAAGCAACTTGATAGAATGAATAATGGAGAGAAAGGATTAAATATGATTTATTAATATATTATGAGAATAATATATTAAAGGATAAATCATTATTGTTTAATTAATATTAGTCAAGAATTAATTGGTAATTAGTTTTGTGGCTAAAAGAGATTAATTAAACTAAGGGACTAGAATTGTCAATTGTATGATAGTCGAATATTGAGCTAATGGACTCCATACTAAAGGAGTGGACGAATTCTATGGGGAAACCCATTAGAAATCGTCCAAGGCCTTTAAGGAAGGAGCCCATGGGTTGCTTAGGGCTTAAGCATCCAAATTAGGGTTTCCTTGTTAGATAACCCTAATAGCCTCACTATTTAAGGAACCCTTAAGCCCCAAAAACATGGTGAACTAATTAGTTAAGGTTTCCACACGTTTTGGGCAGCCCCCTTCTTTTCTGCTCTTCATCCTCTTGCTCTTGGTGTTTGTGAACCATTAGAGGAGTGACATTTGTGACTCTAAGCTTTCTAAAGTCAATACAAGGAGGATTTGGGATTGTTATTGCTACATAACAATCAAGGTAATAACTTATACCCATTCTTATGTTAATATGATTACTTGTATGCTAGAATCAGGGTTTATAGTCTTGGATGAATTGCATGTACAATAGAGAAACCTAGATCCAAGCATTAGGGTTTGTATGAGCACATAGGATGTTCTTATGGCAAAAACTCATTAGTGGTATCAGAGCCTAGATTGGTTTCTATTGTATTGATTCATATTTGATCGAAATCAGCACTGAAAATCAAAAATTTTGGGTTCTGAGTGTTTGACTCGCCGAGTCAGGTGTGCTCGACAAGTCCAAGTCCAGACTCGACGAGTCGAAATGTCTGACAGCTAATTTTCGCGATTTTCTTCCTGTTTTGGCTTTGGATAATTACCATAAACATGTTTTTGTTATAAAATCCAAATTTTATCAATATTTGGTGATTATCCTTACCTAAATAGAAGATAATTGTCAAAATTTAGATAATCTTTTGTTTTATTAGATAAAATTTGATTATTTGTAATTTAGATTTGAATTATCTTGTATGAAAAGTTTCAATTTCCCCCTTTAGGTTTTATAGTTTAAATTTGAACTCAAAAGTTTTGTTTTGAAATTTAAATAGTTGAAACCCTAATGTTTTGAAAAGGTATCAAAACTTGCCCTCAAGTATTGGAATTTAAATTTTTGATTAAAAGTTTAATTTTGATGTATATTTAAATTCTAAACCCTAATGTTTTGAAATGTTTCAAAACTTGCCCTTAAGTTATGGGATTTAAAAGTTGATTAAAAGGTTTAATTTAGGAATGTTAAATTCTAAAACCCTAGTGATGTTTTGAAAAGTTCATATCACACCCTTATGGTTTTATTAATTAATTAAGGTGTATAATTAAAAGAGGTTTAATAAATCCATAAAAGTTTTGGTTTACAAATTAATTGAATTAAAAGTATAATTGTTAAATTTGACCACCTAGTATTTTAAAACGTGTAAAATACACCCTATACTATATATAACATTAAAAGTCTAACATTATATATATATATATATATATATATATATATATATATATATATATATATATATATATATATATATATATATATATATATGAGTAAAAGTCAGTCTTACCGTTAGTAGGCCTTATTCACGAAGCTAGTCTATAAGGGGTGTTTAAGGAAATTGCCTATAAAATGGCGATTGAATGGGTATCCACTCTTACCCACCGCACTCTTGACTAGTGGAGGGTCATTAGCCGAACGGGTAGGATAGGACAGAACCTTCCATTATAAGTATAATGAAGTACAATAGTAACTAAATGTTTTACAAATTCCCAATTTTAGTTACTTTAGGAAAAAGTGAATTGATGCAATTCAATGAAATTACACTTTGTACCCTTGCAAAGACGTTAGTGGAGCATGTGTGGTTTACCGGCACACTAAATGGTTCTAAGCAAAGGTAGCAAAAGGTGACTCAATGTTTGTTATAGTTCGGTGGAGTGTGTGTGGTTTACCGGCACATCGAATAGGTGACTGTAACATGTGGGGGCACCATGTAAGTTTGCATGGTTATTCACACCCGCTTTGTGATCCTCGGCATCCCAGTCACAAACTAGAGGGGCATATCGAGATTTAAACATGCCAGTGAAATGTTCAATGAATCTCAAAGGATCTAGGAGTTTTCATAGATTTAAAACTTAAATTTCTTTTTTCATGGTGGAAATTAGTGAATCGTCATTCACTTACCTTCAAATATTCTTCAACTATATTACGGCATCCCTTTTCTAGGTTGTAGCGTATTGTGTTGGGTCCTATCCTTAATATCTCATTTGGGTGATTTATTAAGGACTCAATCAATCAACTAACTTGAATTCATTTTCTCCCGTTTTGTAGATGTCAAAGTTCGACAACTATGGTCTTCCCAAATCCCGTGGAACAAGAATTCCACATGAAAATGATATTCCACGATTCGATCGAGGAACAAGATATCATGCTTCACTTCCTCCGCCTCCTTCAATTATTCTCCCTAACCCACAAGATCGAAGAATTGAAAGGTTCAATGTCACTAAAGCCCTATTGGAATTGAAACATGAAGATGGTAAACCCGTGTGTGCCCACGTTCTAGGAATGAAATCACACATCGATAGGTTGATAATGTTGGGTGTGTCATTCCCTGATAAGTTGGCTGTGAACTGGGTTTTGCAGAAACTCCCTGAATCATATAATGAGTTCAAAAGAAAGTATTATATGATGGATCATGACGATAACCTCATTGACCTAACTTACATGCTCATTGCTGCTGAATCAGAAATGATTTGGCAAAGAAATGGAGCATATTTGTTGGGAAAGTCAGCCAACCATGCTTCCGAGGACGTTCTAGGAGAACCGACCTGCGTTTGCTGCCAAGAGAAAGGGCGTTGGATACAAGTCTGCCCTAAGAGCCTTAAGAGTCCAGAAGATGGGAGAGTCAAAGAGTATGGATGTGCTTCAGGTAAAATCCACTATCTAACTCCATTAAGTTCCTATTCGTTGATTCTTAATACATGATGTGATGAGATTGCATTTGAATGTTTTGCAGGATCAGTGAAAAGAAAGGAAGCTTGATGAAAGAGCAAGATGAATCTAATCACAAAGAAATGGATCTCAATCACATGGATTTGAAGATTAGATTTTGAGCCAAGAAAGTTATGATAGAATTGTTAGGAATTTTTCTTTTGACTACATAGTTTTCAGTTGATTTTGCATTGTAAGGACAAATGTTTTCCGTTGCTTTTATGATTAAAATAAATTTTTGATATGACTTATTTATTTATTTATTTCCTTGCAATGAAATCATTATGAAAATTGATGTTTGCATATTTCTACAAAGAATGGATAAGATTCTTAATTATGTTAATAGTGGAAATGTCAAGAATTTACCAAATAGGGAGAGTTTCTCATCACTCAAGTTTCAATTGGACAGAAACTTGGAATCATGCAACTTGGTTGCACGATGAATGAGAAATTTCATATTTGGAAATTAGACGAATTCGTTGACAAAGTGTCAAGTGAAGGACTAGGAGATCGAGTACACAAAGTTGTGTGATAGTCCACCACAAGGGTAACAAAGATATTCGTAATGATTTACTAAAGGATTAGTAAATATGATTACACTTATAAGATTAAGTGTAATTTTGAATTGATTGGAAAAAGGTTTAAATCAATAGCAGAACGAATAAAAGAATCAAGTAGGCAGAAAGATAAAAGTTTCTCTATTCTAAGAAGAAGGGAGAGTACCTTTTATACTTTATGATATGTCTTAATGATTAAGAACCATATTTCAATTGATCCTCTAAATAAGTCCTAGTACAATTGTTTTTCTGAGAAGAGGAATCAAGAATTGAAGAAGTGGTTAAATCAAAAAGGCAATCATACTTCATTCCAAAAACAAGTCTTAGAGTTAAGATCGTGATATTGAGTGACAAGTGTTAAGAAGGTTTATAACATTCATCAAATGTAGAATTTGAAAAAAAGGTTTTCTTATTCTTGCACATTTGAAATTGGTAAGTAGTGATGTCTTGGATAAGACAAAGACCAACTAGGACCAATTTTGTGAAGTGTTTTATCTTAGTAAAGGCTTCACTAACTCTTGAATATTTGTTTGTAAAGAAATGTTTATTGACAAGAGAATCTTATATGTCAAGGAGTCAGTGGGAGTCTTAATGCTCTTGAAAGGTTTCAAGAATAAATCAAGAATAAACCTTGTCAATCATCACTAGCACACGAGTTGAGGTTTACAACCTATCGTGTTGACACTATATTCTTTCTGTGCCGTTCCAATTGAGTTAATTATGCATGTGAGCCCTATGAGTTCTCATTTGAATGCATAAAAGGCAAGGACCTTGATCAATACATTGATAGGAAAGGGTGAGCTGCTTAACTACTTAGAAGACATGGTGGGCAGTTGTGTTACCATAAGGCAAGAAATCAAGATTAAGAAAGTTCGGTCCATATGAGTTTGAATTTGTCCTAAACTTTGGTTTTGACAAATTAACATGAATAGGAACACATACACCATTAAAATCTAAGTGTCATAAGATTCCATCCTTCATGAAAATGACTGTGAGGAAATGCTTTCACTAAGAAAGATTTTAAGAAGATAGTAATTATGAAAATTGTATTCTCGAATTCGATTATGGTTACGGTATCTGTAAGTCCCTAATCTGCCTGTGTATCAATCAAATCCGTTTAATGGTGCGGAATCCCAATCAAACGGATGATGTCAGGTCAAATAGAAGAGAAGGAGAAGAAGATGATGATGAATCTTGTATGTATTGATACGAATGAAGATCCGGATACAAAGACTCACACACTTGTTCTCTCTCTCTCTAGAACACCTTCAAATGCACACACTTAAGCTCCTTGGTGTTCATCACTCTCTTCCTCACACCCCTCACCCCTATATATACATGAGAATATGGACCGGGTTGACATGGGCCGTAAACACCCCCTTGGCCATAAACTTGACCGTAAACACATAAGATATTACATAAAAATACCATTTCCTAGAAAAGCTAAGTATCAACCAAAATATTGACCCAAAAATCTCCCCCTTGGTTTATAGCTTTCTTTTCTTTTCTTAAATGACCCAACAAGCTCCCCCTAAAAAGTAGTTGGCTTTCTTGATAATCTTCATTGGGAACTTGGCTTCAACATTAATCTTCAAATTCTTCATGACTTCAAGATGAACTTGATGAATCTTCAATGAATGACTTCATCTTGAGCGGTTGGGCATTTCTTTAGAATTTGGCTTTAAACGTACGTCGGGTGAGGAGGCTTGATGTACTGATTCTTGAAAGATAGCGCTTTCAGCTTGAGAATCTTCAGAGAGAACATCAGAGAGAACAAATCTTCTGGATCACTTCAACAGGTACAAAGATAGCAACAGACTGATTGAGGAGGCTTCAATGCAATCCGTCACATAATCTTCAATTGCAGGTTGGAATAGTGTCTAAGGCTGCAACTATATCAGGCAAGTATTTGACCCGATTGTGCATGGTCCTTTTGGGTTGCCTTCACCATAGCAACTTGATATGATGATTTATTAAGAGAGAATAAATATTATTAATATATTATGAGAATAATATAAGGAATAATAATATTGTTATTTGATTAATATAAGTCATAAATTAATTAATATTAATTTGGTAACTTAAAGAGATTAATTAAATAAGAGGGTATAAATTGTCAATTGTTTGATAGTTAAACTTTAGACTGTAAATCCTTATTGGATAGAGAATGGATGAATTCTAGAAGCTAAGGATAGCTTAAAATCGTCCAAGGATATCTAAGGAAAGGATATGGATTGCTTTAAGAGAAGATTATCCAACTAGGGTTTAAGTTGTAACCCTTAAGGAGTCTACAAGTATAAATAGACCCTATGGCAAAGGGAAATTGGCACTTCATTAAGAATAAAGAATCTCTGGACGAATTTCCTCCCCTCTCCTCTCTCTCAAATCATCCTCCTTGCTATTTGGTGTTTGTAAGCCATTAGAGGTGTTACAATTGTGACTCTAGAGCTCCAAGGCAACAAGATCAAACAAGAGATTCAAAGGTATGATTCTAGATCTGTTTTGTATTGTTCTTAATCCTAATTAGTCATTAGAAGTCTTGGATTCAAAGCATGTTTAATTAGAAAACCTAGATCCAAGCATTAGGGTTTTGCATGCACACATAGGAAAGTTCTTATGGCTAACACCCATCAGTGGTATCAGAGCCTAGCTTGGTTTCTATTAAATTGTTGCTTATTTGTTTGAAACTTAACTGCAAAATTCGATTTTTGTGTTTCTGAGTCATGGACTCGGCGAGTTCCATAGTGGACTCGGCGAGTTGGCCTGACTCAACGAGTCCCTTGGTGCACTCGGCGAGTCCAAGCGTAAGGAATGGCCAGATTCGGGATTTCTTCATGATTATCTTATGGAAACTTACCTTAATCATATTAGATCAACCCTAATCCGATTTTTTGATATATATGACTATAATCTTGATCTATTTAAAGATATTTATCAACTAATAAAATATTTAATTTCCTTATGTGATAATTAATTAATTATTTTGATTAAATTGGTAATTATCTTGCAAGAAATCTTGAATAAATCAAATATAGATAATTAGGAAATTAGTTGTTAATTGGAATTATTTGTTATTTGATCCTCCATGTTTTAAATGTTTAAAACTTGTCCTCAAGTTTTGAAATTTATGTTTTGTGATTAAAAGTTTTAATTTAGACAATTTAAATTTCAAACCCTAAGTTTTTAAAAGTTTAAAATACAACCCTATACTAATATAATATTACAAGATTATATATATATATATATATATATATATATATATATATATATATATATATATATATATATATATATATATATATATGTATAACTAAAATGCTAGTCTTACTGTTAGTAGGCGTCATTCACGAAGCCGATCTATAAGGTGGGTATAAGGTTGCGGCCTATAAAATGGCACTTAATGGGTGTACACTCACACCCACCGCTTGCTTTATCGGTGGAGGGTCGTTAACCGAATGGGTAGGATAGGGCAACCTCATCCTCTCATTAAAAGTATAATAGGAAATACAAAGTAACTACACATATTTTAAAATTTCCCAATCTTAGTTACTTTAGGAAAAGTGAATTGATGCAATCCCATGAAATCACACTTTGCACTCTTGCTAAGAAGTTAGTGGAGCGTGTGTGGTTTACCGGCACACTAATTGGTTCTAAGCAAAGGTGGCAAAGGGTGATTCATTGTTTATCATAGTTCGATGGAGCGTGTGTGGTTTACCGGCACATCGAATAGGTGATCGTTACAATGAAGGCACCATGTGAATTTGCATGGTAATTCACACCTGCTTTGTGATCCTTGGTATCCCAGTCACAAACAAAAGGGGCATATCGAGATTTAAACATGCCATTGAATGGTTTCAATGAATCTCATCCGAACCTAGGAATTCTCAATACATTTAGGACTTATAGTTAGGTTTTATGGTGGAGAATTAGTGAATCGTCATTCACTTACCTTCATATTATTTGCATGTTAGATTACGACATCCCTTTTCTACCATCTAAATGTTGTTGTTGGATCCTAGCCCTAATTTTTCTTATTGGGTGATAATTAGGGATTCATATTCTAATCTATCTTTGTCCTTTCTATTTGTAGATGTCAAACGCAAACAACGCTGCTGCTAGTTCTTTCACATTGATGAGCCTTTGTCAAAAGGTTACCTTCGATGGAACGAACATTAGCGAATGGATAAGATACATTTGCACCATTGCTCGCTATGAGGATAAGGAGTATGTCCTCGATGAGAAGCTCGAGAAAATCAACCCCGAAATCGCTACTCCGGCTGAAATGACCGCTTTTGAAACTCATGAGCGCGATGAAATGAAGGTACATTGCATCATGATAGCCACCATGAACTCGGAATTCCAAAAGTCCTATGAGGACATGTACCCGTACGAAATGCATCAAGACTTATTGGAGAGATACCACCAAAACGCGAGACAAGAGCGTTATGAGATTTTCACTAACATGATTTCCGCTAAGATGGGTCATGGAGAATCTCTTACCGTGCACCTGCAAAAGATGCAAAGGTATGTCGACCGCCTTCGCAAGTTAAATGTTGACTTCGGGGAAGACTTGGCGATCGACATGGTGCTTCACTCTTTGCCTCCGAGCTACAATCAATTTAGGATGACCTACCACATGAACAAAGAGGAGGTCACCCTAAGCAAACTCCAAGGTCTCTTGAGGGTCGCTGAGAGCAACTTCAAAGACAAGTTTGTTGCACCAACTCCCAATCCGCCCGCTGCTCCTGTCTTGGCTATTGGTCAAGGGAAGGGAAAGAAGAGGAAGGCCTCATCTAAGAACTATCGCAAGGTTAAAACCCGAGATGGTGCCTCTTCTAGTGGGACCAAGTTGATCCTGCTAAGCCCTGCCCTAACCCGAAGGAGGCAGAGTGCCACCACTGCTACAAGATAGGACATTAGAAGAGAAGCTGCCCAGAGTAACTGCAAGCCATCAAAGAAGGAAAGATCAAGCCATCTTTCGCAGGTATATACACAATTAAATCTAACGATTCTAATCATGCTATTTCTTGGGTTCTTGATACCGGTTGTGGTTATCACATTTGTTCTAATGTGCAGGGACTAAGAAGAAGTAGGGATGTGGAGCAAGGAAGGATCAATCTAATCATGGGGAACAGAAGATCGTCGCCTGTGACCAAGATTGGAGTGTATTCTTTAGTGCTTAGGAATAATTTATGTTTAGATTTGAAAAATTGTTGCTATTCGCCAGAAATGGCTAGAAACATCATTTCATTTCGTGGTTTGTTTAGACAAGGTTTTAGATTTTTTTAATAATGAGAATGGTTCTATTTTAGCTTATCTAAATGGTGTCTTTTATTTTGAAGCTATACCATGTAATGGAATATATGAAACTGTTATGATAGTTGATAACTTAGGAAATGATGTTTTGAACATAGATTCTTCCAATAGTATGGATAGAGCATCCTTGTGGCACTGTCGTCTTGGACATGTCAACAAGAAACGCATAGCCCAACTCCAAAAGGATGGAGTGTTGGAGTCATTCGACCTTAGGGAAGATGACACGTGCGAGTCTTGTTTGCTTGGAAAGATGACTAAATCACTCTTCACAAGTACGTGTGAAAGGGGTGAGGGTCTATTGGACCTAATACATACCGATGTATGTGGACCGTTTAGATCAACCACGAGGATGGGAATCGCTTCTACGAGACTTTTACCAATGATTATAGTAGATATGAGTATATCTATTTAATCAAGCAAAAGTCAGAAACCTTTGAAAAGTTCAAAGAGTTCAAAAATGAAGTGGAGAATCAATTGGGCAGGAAAATCAAGATGCTTCGATCCGATCGAGGAGGAGCGTACCTAAGTCTTGAATTCCATGATTATCTCAAGGAGTGTGGAATAGTTTCACAATTGATGCCTCCTAGGACATCGCAGTTGAATTGTGTGGCAGAAAGGCATAATCGAACCTTGTTGGACATGGTTCGCTCTATGATGAGTCGTGCTTCACTACCTATCTCTTTTTGGGGGTATGCCTTAGAGACTTCCGCCCATATCCTTAACCGAGTCCCTACTAAGAAGGTTGCCAAATCACCTTACAAGATGTGGACAGGGAAGGCTCCCTTGTTAGCACATATCAAGGTTTGGGGTTGCGAGGCTTTCGTAAGACAAGATACTCACGACAAGCTCGAACCTCGTAGTGAGCGATGTATTTTCATCGGCTACCCGCAGAAATCCTTTGGATATCTATTCTATAGACCGAAGGACAATGTTGTCTTCGTTGTGAGGAGAGGAATTTTCCGACAGCGAGAACTCATAAGCCAAGGAGACAGTGGGAGGCAAATCGAACTTGAAGAGATTCAAGATTCGATAGATGAAGGAACCTCTACCCTTGGTACTCAACCCGAGGAGGAAACTCCGGTTGAACCGATTGACGAATACTTACCTCTTAGACGTTCCGATAGAGTTAGAGTTCAACCCCAGTTTTATGGTTTTCATATCACTACCAAAGGGGACACGTATATTAGTGATGGTACACTAATAAATCTTGATGAACCTAATAGCTATAAGGAAGCCATGGCAGGCCCGGAGTCTGCGAAGTGGAAAGAGGCAATGGATAGCGAGATCCAATCCATTTATGATAACCAAGTTTCGAATTTGGTTGATTATGTGCCCGGACGTAAGACCGTTGGGTGCAAATGGATCTTCAAGAAGAAGACCGACGTGGATGGAAACGTACATACATATAAAGCGCGATTGGTCGCGAAGGGCTTTACTCAAACTCCCGGAGTTGACTATGATGAGACCTTCTCACCAGTTGCGAAGATAAAATCTATTAGAGTGATGCTAGCGATTGTCGCATTTCATGATTATGAAATTTGGCAAATGGATGTCAAGACTGCTTTCCTTAACGGAAAGTTGGCTGAGGATGTTTACATGGCTCAACCAGAGGGGTTTGTGGATCCGAAGCATCCGAATAGAGTGTGTAAGCTTGAGAAGTCCATTTATGGACTTAAGCAAGCGTCTCGCAGATGGAATCTTTGCTTCGATGAGAAAGTCAAAGAGTTTGGATTTGTACGAAGCGAAGATGAATCTTGTGTATATGTCAAAACCAGTGGGAGTAGAGTAAGCTTCCTCGTTCTATATGTTGATGACATATTACTCATAGGAAACGACATCCCGACTCTGCAGGAAGTTAAGTCCTGGCTCGGGAAGTGCTTCGCTATGAAGGACCTCGGAGAGGCTTCTTACATTTTGGGAATAAGGATAGTAAGAGAAAGAAGTAAGAGACTAATTGGACTTAGTCAGAACACTTACTTAGAAAAGGTACCAAAACGTTTTAGTATGGAAAACTCAAAGAAGGGAGAATTACCGATACAAAGTAATGCCAAGTTGAGTAAGACTCAAAGTTCGAGTACCGAAGCTGAAATAGCAGAAATGAGCTGAGTACCCTACGCTTCTGCAGTTGGCTCAATCATGTACGCTATGACTTGTACTCGCCCTGATGTAGCCTTCGCTTTGAGCATGGTTAGCAGATATCAAGGGAACCCTGGCATAGCACATTGGATTGCGGTGAAGAATATCCTTAAGTACCTTCGGAGGATGAAGGAATGGTTCTTAGTCCTCGGAGGGAGTGATGACTTAAAGGTGCGAGGGTATAGTGATGCCAGTTTTCAGACCGACAGGGACAACTACCGTTCGCAGTCGGGCTGGGTCTTTACCCTAAATGGAGGAGCAGTGACATGGAAAAGTTCCAAGCAAGAAACCGTAGCTGATTCAACGTGCGAATCAGAGTACATTGCAGCGAGCGAAGCGTCGAAGGAGGCGATATGGCTGAAGAACTTCATCGGTGATCTTGGAGTTGTACCCGCCATAAAGGAGCCCATGGAGATTTTCTGTGATAATGAAGGAGCGGTTGTCTTGACCAAGTAACCGAGGGATCATGGTAGATCAAGACATATCGACAGAAAATATCACTTTATTAGACATCGTGTAGAAGAAGGACAACTCGTAGTGAAGAGGATATCATCAAAAGATAACCCACCAGATCCGCTTACGAAGGGACTGAGCAGGGTTAAGCACTTATAGCATGCTAGGAGTATTGGGTTGAAGGATGATATTAGCATAGATTAGATAGTTGTAGAAACGTGTAATAGATAAATGTAATTAAAATTTGATGATTAAATAAAGGAGTTTTATTTATGAGTAATGTTACTATCTTATGTTGATTGTTTAACTATTGTTTCATTTTGCATGTTTTGACTTCCAGAATAATTTAGTTTATTAAGAATAATCGAATTATTCAAATTGTCCACAATCGTTCATATGTTGGAAGTAGATATGAATGAAGATTGTCGTGAATTGGTGCGTATATTGTCTAAATGGTGTTAGACATAGCAAAAGATTGCTGCGACGTTCATGAGTGCTTATGAACTGGTTTTGAGCATTGGAACAAACCCGTGCTTGCTGGAATCACCTTATGGAATATGATATAAAAGGGTGATCGCAAGACGATAATATCATATAGTCTTAAAACCTAGATATATGGTTTGTTATTTGTTAATTGATTGTACATTGATAATGCGAAAACGCATCAGTAACTCGGTGTTATAAAACGCATTGTTGTGTATAGTTGGTTAATGAATAAGTAAATGCATATAAGTCAAAGTTTATCTGTAACTTTTATCCTAAGAAGGTAAAAACGATATCTCGGCCGCTCGATGATTTGATTTGACTTATGTGCCGGGCCCGGTCAGAACTGAATTGATGTGTTCGATTAAGTTCTATGTCAAATAAATCAGAGATCGAGAAACCTAAATGCTTGACTAATCATTCCATAGAATTGTCAGCATGATATCTAACAGAGGACTGTACGATCCCTTATCTAAAGGACAAGATTGATTAGATCAGAGTTTGACAGCGTCTTTGAGAGCTACGATTGCAAATCGAATTGTACTTGTGCATGTAGTTACTAGACTTATCCAAGTGGGAGACTGTTGGAATAGTGTCTAAGGCTGCAACTATATTAGGCAAGTATTTGACCCGATTGTGCATGGTCCTTTTGGGTTGCCTTCACCATAGCAACTTGATAGGATGATTTATTAAGAGAGAATAAATATTATTAATATATTATGAGAATAATATAAGGAATAATAATATTGTTATTTGATTAATATAAGTCATAAATTAATTAATATTAATTTGGTGACTTAAAGAGATTAATTAAATAAGAGGGTATAAACTGTCAATTGTTTGATAGTTAAACTTTAGACTGTAAATCCTTATTGGATAGAGAATGGATGAATTCTAGAAGCTAAGGATAGCTTAAAATCGTCCAAGGATAAGGAAAGGATATGGATTGCTTTAAGAGAAGATTATCCAACTAGGGTTTAAGTTGTAACCCTTAAGGAGTCTACAAGTATAAATAGACCCTATGGCAAAGGGAAATCGACACTTCATTAAGAATAAAGAATCCCTGGCCGAATTTCCTCCCCTCTCCTCTCTCTCAAATCATCCTCCTTGCTATTTGGTGTTTGTAAGCCATTAGAGGAGTTACAATTGTGACTCTAGAGCTCCAAGACAACAAGATCAAACAAGAGATTCAAAGGTATGATTCTAGATCTGTTTTATATTGTTCTTAATCCTAATTAGTCACTAGAAGTCTTGGATTCAAAGCATGTTTAATTAGAAAACCTAGATCCAAGCATTAGGGTTTTGCATGCACACATAGGAAAGTTCTTATGGCTAAAACCCATCAGCTTCACCTTGCTTCTGGGGTTGAAGGATGGAATGTCAAAAGAATAATCTTCATTTCTTGGTCCTTCGAATGTGAATTCTTCGATGCTCATGGACGAAGCATTGGCTTAGAAATCTTCAACACAAACTCCATGAGTCTTATCTATACCTGAAATCACTTTTCAAGACAAAACAAAACTAAAAGAAAACTTAGCACACAAATTAAAACAGAAACAAAAATATTTTTGGATTTTTGATTTTTCTGAACAAGAAATAAAACAGAAATAACACTATTTTTGGATTTTTAATTTTTCTGATTTTTCTTTGATTTTTTTTTGAATTTTCTGATTTTTTTATTTTTAATTTTTAATTCTCCCCTAATATTTAAATTAGAAGAAACTATGACAAATTTAACAAAAATAAAAATGATATCTCACTTTAAGAGTAATTTGGGATCAAAGTTTTTAGACAACCTTTATCCACTTGTCGGTACCTTCCATATTCACATCTTTGTCTAGTCGATCGTCGGTATTGTGGTCCACTTAAACACGAAAAATTTGTGACAGATTTAGGACACACTATTTGTTACAAGACAAAGTGAACTTAAAATCCTAAAATTTATATCTGATCCTAATTCCTTAAATACTATATCTTAAGGACCATTCATCTGACGACGACCAGGGATATTGTTTTCCACCTAAATTAAGCAGCGAGGTCTATAGACAATCTGTATGTGTTCAATTTTAAGTTTACTGGAACGTGTTTCCCACTTCCTGATATGCCCCAGCCATCAAGAACTTCCAGAGTACTCCTTACACCGGGTGAGCAAACAACCATTCAGAGAGAGGATAGATTCAGAATTCTATTACTTATTACTTATAACTTCATAGGGGTTGAGAAGTAGAAGGTTGCATATGTTATGTACCAGGTCGGATTAGAAGTCGCGCAGAGGAGACAACATATGGATAACAGATAAGAAGTCTTTCACATATATAACCTGCAGAGAAATAGAGTTGCATATGTTGTGTACCAGGTCGGATTAGAAGTCGCGCAAAGGAGACAACATATGACTAACAGACGGAAAGAAAGAAAATGATATTCTACAGACCTAATTTATCGGAATTTACCAGTCACTCCATCCAACCGGAATTAAGGACAGAATCCGCACATCGAGGAAAAGTAAAACCACGGTTCTAAGTATGGGTTCATTAATGTGATGAGTAGATTCCCATATATATCTCCCTGCTCAACCTATCCAAGCGTCGTATTGTCAGGCTGAACGGTTCTAACTAGGTCAAGATTTGTCAAGTCTATAAATTTCCTAAGTTCAACTCTCCCTAGTCAAGTCCATTTAAAAATTTTCGTGCCTACCGACGCATCAAACCAAAGCATAGACCCTTCAACTTCGGGTACGTTAACAGACTCAGGTTGCATGTTATCACATGAACATATCACTTCCCAAAACAACTCCCTCAATCACCAACATATTTTTTTTATTTTCTGATTTTCTAATGTTTTTGGATTTTTTTAAACTTTTCTAATTTTTTTTTTGTTTCTATTTCTCCCCCTAAATTTGTGCCTAGGAGAGAAACGAAAGTAAATGCACAAATTTAAACTATCCTAAAACAAAATTTTTTTTTAAAGCAAATCAGCTTAAGAAAAACTCAGGAGTATAGAGAAGAAAAACTCAAACCGTAAGTCACCGATTGAATTTGCATCCAGAAGGTCTGAGAATAGCACGTGTAAACTCAAAACAGATCCAAAAATTCTTCATGTCATTAAGCACAAACCCCGTGAGTGATCACTTCTTTTCTTCCCTTCCCGCAAAGGACACATTCTCCCAAACAATGTTCTGAGTGTTGTACAGTTGAGAGATGCCTCCTATCATGTGGCTGGAACAGCTACTACCAACAAACCGAAGTCTGATGATATGTCTCCATAGCTGCTCCGACACAGAGCGGGATCAGTTGGTCTTTGGAACCCAGTCCATTTTGAAACTGGGTCAACCTTTTCCATCCTTGCACGGTACTCTCTCCCATGACATATTCTGTTTATCACAAACAGAAGATGAAGAAATATTATATTCATTAGTTGATTTGGGAGAGTGAGCCTTTGGAACCCATTTGTAGTGGGTTTAACCCATTTCTTTTTCGATCCGATGGGTGGCTCGGTACTTCCTTTTGAACTTGATGTCGGCCGTTCAGATGACTTTGATTTTGGCTTCATAGGAACATCTCTTGGATTGGACTTCTTGGCCGACATTCCCTTATTTACTTTGGGATTTTGATTCTTGGCCTTATGGGTTTGATTCTTGGCCTTCTGCGCGTTCCAGTCATCATGGTCTGATTGTGACCTTGAGGGGTTTCTTTTGGAGTATCTCCCTCTTGGCGCGTTTTTCCATCCTTGTGCATAGTAGGGAACATATGCGCGATTAGGACAGTTTCGAGCAATGTGTCCAGGTGTTCCACAGTGAAAACATGTCTTTTTCATCAATGTGAAGTTGTTTCTTCCTGCCCCTGGTGGCGTATTTTTGTCTTGTCTCTTGTTGTTCCCACATGCATACTTGCCACAAGAACTCTGTTGCGTTGGAATTGGTGGCCTGTATTTCTCAATGGCAGGTTGATCAGAAGCAGTTGAGTTCGAAGCAACAGATTCAGAGTTCAAGGAGATGTTGGTTTGTTCAATGGTGCTCTCCTTGTTCTCATCTTCTGCTACTTTACCTGCACATGAAGCAGCAACATTAGTATCTTCAATATTAATAACTCCTCCCGACACAAATACAGCTCGTTTGCCATATCGAAGATGTGCCTCCCTGTCAATTTCTTCCTGTGTCATTGGGATGGATGTGTAGTTATGATTGAAAGGTGGAGGAACACTATCATACCCCAGACCCTTGTCTTGATTTTCTTTGAATTTTAATTGTGTTTCATATAAGGACTCGACTGTCTGACTTGATGCAGTATAATTTTTGAAACTAACGTCTGTTTTTCCACACTTAATTTTTAAAGCGTCAAGTTCTTCAGTTACAACAACAAGTTGTCTCTTAATATAATCATAATTTTCACACTTGCTGCTATACTCTTCCTGAAGCTTCCTAAAGTCCTTGGTTTTTGCTTCTAATTCAGCCTTCAGGGGTTTCTGTCCTTTCCTGAGTTGATATCCTTTATATCTCAGGTCCTCAACTTCCCTTTTTAATAAATTAATTTGTTCCCGAAGAAATTTAATCGTATCTTCACTAGATAGCGTACATGAAACTTCACATGATTGAGAACATGAAACTTCATTGACCGGGAGGTTTGTGGAACTCATTGTTTTTCGATAATTCAAAGCGTTAAGTTCTTCAACTATATCAGCCAGACTAAGACGATTGAGATCTTTCGTCTTCTTGATGTCAACCACGTCCATATCCCACGATTTCGGAAGTGAATTCAATAGCTTTTTGTTTATCTCAGATTTGGACAAGAAGATCCCAGCTATATTCATCTCAGTAGTGAGTGTTGTAAATCGTTGCAACTGAGCTTCCAGGATATCTCCAGGGACATAATCGAACATCTTGAAATTTTGTCATAAAATCTCCTGACGACTCTCTTTCATGATTTCAATTCCCTCGTAAAGCACAACTAGAAGTCAAACTTAAATTTAAAAAAGAGCCCTTTGACTATAAACCTCAAAAGTCAACCTTAAAAGTCAAATTTAAAAGGTCAAACTTAAAAGTCAAACCGAAAAGCTAAATTTGAAAAATTAAAAGTCAAACGAGAAAGTCAAAGTTTAAAGTCAAAGGTCAAACTTTAAAAGTCAAAATCAAAATTTGAAGTAAAAAGTCAATTAAAAATCAAAATTTAAAAAACTATAATTTTTGGTTGAAAATGATATTTAAAAAGGAAAGAAATTGATTTTTGGGGTTAAATTTAAAATATCGGAGGATTGAAACAACTAATCAGCTGGTCGAGTTGGCTAAGCGCGTTGTGTCAAATCCTCCGCAATTATGAGATTTGGCAATTAGTCTGAATTGTTTAAGACACACATATGAGCTATCTAAGGCAAAGGTGTATAAGTTAAGAAGCATTGATAAAGGATTATCAAAGCATTGGGTATTAGAAATATGAACTTAAAGAAATTCAATAGGCATTGTTTTTCTGAAAGTTAATTTGTTTCTGAATACATGTCAAAGCTAGTAGGAGCATAAGTGTTATGTTTATAATAATCATCGTGATAGTGGGAGCATAAATGTTATGATTGCATGATTATTAAGGCAAGTATTGCAAGTTAGCAATATTAATTATAGAAAACAAGAGTTATACTTTGCAAAGTCGCAATGGTTGTAAAGTTGTTTTGCTATAATTAAGGGAGAGAATATTATGCTTCATTTCAAATCTAAAGGCTTAGGTTATGGAATGTTAATAAATTTAGTAAATGAAACATAGTGTGTTCTTAAAATTTGATTATGATTACGGCATTCCTCTTCATATTTCGAATTGAGAGAATGTAGCACATAAAATATTATGGCAGAAGTTTGATAAAGTATCGAATCTTTATGTAAGACATTATGCATCGTGTCGCATACGCTTCGGGTATAGGATCGATGGCAAATGCTATAATATTTGACCATTCTAAAATTTTCCAAATGTCTAGTGCATTTAGAGGGAAAATGACAAGAATCGGTTTTGACTAAGATAATTAGACAACTGTCAAAGGACAATCCAAAGTTCATCGAGGATTGGTCGCTTGTGAGTAGTTGGAAGCATGATATTGGATGGACCATATCGACATTATTATGAATAGATAAGATTCTATTGAGAATGAGTTGTCATATGGTAAGTATGGAAAGGTTTCCATATTGGGAATTGGATATTGAGAATCAATGTCTAGATTAGAAATTTCATGCAAAATGATGTTCAAAGGAATGTACTTTGAGTGAAAGACATCACATCTATGGAATTGTCTTGTAACAATCTCCGATAGAGAACTTTGTAATTTCATTGGCAATAGTCATCTTGACTTTAGTTCAGTGACATTACAAAAGGATCATTGCATAAAATGTTAGAATCTAACATATTCCATAAGTGGCAAGAATTTGATATTCTTTCACTTATGAAAATGGATTAGGAGTTGTGAAATGAGTATGATTGGAAATGTGTTCATTTGATCTATTTCACAAAGTAAGAACCGTAGGTAAACATTGTGAGCATGCTAAGAGCATGGGACAAGTGTTGTAATTCAAGTAAGAAGTTGATTACCCGAAACAACAAATAATGAGTAATCGATATGGTGATAAATAAAAGGTGTTTTATTTATACTCAAAGGTTTGAGCCCATATGGGATTAGTATTATTCTTGTGTTTCACTTTGCATGT
Source organism: Lactuca sativa (assembly GCF_002870075.4). Classification (NCBI taxonomy): domain Eukaryota; kingdom Viridiplantae; phylum Streptophyta; class Magnoliopsida; order Asterales; family Asteraceae; genus Lactuca; species Lactuca sativa. The sequence continues at coordinate 142,993,482 of NC_056628.2, forward strand.
TTTGACTTCCTGAATAATTTAATTGGTTGAGAACAGTCAAATTATTCAAACAGGCCACAGTCGTTCATATGTTGGAAGTAGATATGAATGAAGACTGTCATGAATTGGTGTGTGGATTGTCTAAAGAGAATTAGACATAAGCAAATGTTTGCTGCAATGTTCATGAGTGCTTATGAATATGATTTGAGCATTGGATTAAACCCACGCTCACTTGGATCACTTCATGGATTGTTATCATAAGTGATTAGTGCGACGATAACATCTTATATTCTTGAAACCGAGATGTGTGAGTTGTATCTTGCGAGTCAGTTACACATTGATAATATGTAAACACACGAGTAACTTGGTGTTATAAAACATATTGTTGTGTGTGATTTGGTGAGTGAGTGCAAGCGAGCATTGAGTCAAAGTTTATCCGTTCCTTTTATCCAAAGTAGGATAAAAGCGATATCTGTGGGCCCCTCGATGATTTAGTGATGGCACCTAAGCGCTTGGCCAAGCCAGGACTAAATTGATGTGTTCAATTGTAGTATGTTGTCAGTCATCATAAATCTAAATTCGAGAAACAACCCATAGATAGAGAGAATGATTTAGATCCATGTCTCAGTCTATACGATATCTAGAATGGAAGAATATATGATCCCTTATCTAAGGACATGCATATTTGATAAGATCAGAGTTGACAACGGCTTTTGAAAGCTACGATTGCAGATCAGGATCTGAAGTTATACGCAGAATAGTTATTAGACTTATCCAAGTGGGAGACTGTTGGATTAGTTTCTAAGTCCATAACTATTTTTAGTATGTACTTGACCCGATGGTGCATGGTCTTTTTGGGTTGCCTTCACCAAAGCAACTTGATAGGATGAATTATGGAGAGAAATGATTAATTATGATTTATTAATATATTATGAGAATAATATATTAAAGGAGAAATCATATTGTTTAATTAATATTAGTCAAGAATTAATAAGAATTAAGTTTGTGGCTAAAAGAGATTAATTAAACTTAAGGGACTAGAACTGTCAATTGTGCTATAGTTGAATATTGAGCTAATGGACTCCTTATTAAGGGGGTGGACGAATTCTATGGGGAAACCCATTAGAAATCGTCCAAAGGCCTTTAAGAAAAGGGTTCATGGGTTGCTTAGGGCCTAAGCATCCAAATTACGGTTTCCTTGTTAGATAAGCCTAATAGCCTCACTATTTAAGAAACCCTTAAGCCCCAAAAACGTGATGAACTAATTGGTTAGGGTTTCCACACATTTTGGGCAGCCTCCTTCTCTTCTCTTCTTCATCCTCTTGCTCTTGGTGTTTGTGAGCCATTAGAGGAGTGACATTTGTGACTCTAAGCTTTCTAAAGTCAATACAAGAAGGAATTGAGATTGTTATTACTATATAACAATCAAGGTATGATCTAAACCCTTATTCATATGTTATATTGATTAGATCTAGGGTTTTAAGTGTTGGATTAAAAGCATGTACAATAGAGAAACCTAGATCCAAGCTTTAGGGTTTGCATGAGCACATAGGATGTCTTTTGGCTATAACCCATCACATTTACCCCAAACCAAACCAAGAGTCAAAGTCAAAGTCAACTTCCAGTTGACCCGACTCGCCGAGTTGGCTCGCCAACTCGTCGAGTCCCTATCCATTCGATTGACTATAATCCCATCTCTACTCGTCGAGTTTGGGATTGAATCGACGAGTTTTCCTTCTAAACCGAAGTCCAATAGTCCTTCATCCTACTCACCGAGTTGTATGAACAACTCGTCGAGTTCATCTTAATCCGAAGAACATTCTATGCTGAGACTCGCCGAGTTGTATGAACAACTCGCCGAGTCTGTTCTTGAGGCAAGAAGGTTGCCTTGGACTCGCCGAGTCAGGGCATTGACTCACCGAGTTCCTTCATGGGTGAGTCTGGCTTCCGACACACTGAGTCACAACCCATGACTCACTACCCAACTCAGAAAACACGAAAATGGGGAAAACTCGGGGACTCGCGACTCGACTCGCCGAGTCTTTCACATGCAAATACTATATACTCGATTTTGCTTGAATCCAGCTCATGCCATACATAGATCTAGGTTCTTAGGGCTTGATTATCACGTAAAGTTTCCAACTTTACGTGTAGATAAACACCATTGAAGGTTTTAGGGTTCAAAATGCACTAAAAGACTAGATCTAGGGCTTTCATTCAATATGGCTTCATAAAGGCAGTGGATCCGAGCTCCTAGAGCTCAATCATGCCTAGATCTAAAGGTTAATCTGCTTATCACAGACCCTAATTCATACCCAAGCTTGGAAATGGCTCAAGAAGGACTTTAATGGAGCTCAAAGGTGACTATAAGCATGAAAACAGAGGGAAACCTAGTTATACCTCAAGGAAATCTCTAAAATAACACCAAGATGTATGGCCTCCTTCTTCTCCTCTTGATCTACTCTCCTTTCTCTCTCAAAGTCTTCAAGAAATCACACCAAAGCACTTCAATCTCACAAGGAACGAGGTTAGAACGATATAGGGGGCTCTGAGGGTGAAGGGGCGAACTTGGGGCGCATAAGGTTGGTTTAAATAGGGTGCAAACCCTTGAAATTAGGGTTTCATCAAACAGCGGGGACTCGCCGAGTCTAGAATGTGGACTCGCCGAGTCGCCAACTTAAACGTGCTCAAAATCCCGTCTCTACTCGGCGAGTCGGGCCTACAACTCGCCGAGTCCAAGGCTAAAATGCAAAATACTTAGATAAATTTTACATACCAGGAACTAGGTGCTACACTCCTCCTAGCGTAATCTTGCATCTCTGTCAAGGATTTGTAGCGATTATTTGCGACAAATTCTATAATGTCAGTATTGAGTATACTTATATACCTAGGCATTTTCACTTGTTCTGAGGATGCATACTCAAGGAAGAAAGGCTCTCTCTGTGAATATTTTGGTAATGAGTTGTATGCTTGAGCTGTGATAGCCCAAAAACAATAATAAATATTTTCATTGGGTGTCTATCAAATCATTCATCAATTGTTTCAAAATCCAACACCAAATCATTATATTCAAAACATCATAGTACAATTATTCAAATTGCGGAAATCATAATGGGAGGATGATGTGCCATCACGACGGGCCCTTCTCTTTCGAATCGGGAGTACCTGAAACCATAAAAATAAATTGTAAGCACAAATCTTGATGGGTTCCCCAAAGTACCACATACCAAACATACATACGAATATGAGCTCCACACTAGGGTATATTTCAACCCAATAAACAAATATGGGCCCAACTCTGGGGCCTCACCCTGGCGTATATTTGAACCCGAACATGCCATACTGGGCACCTTCTTGGGGTATATTTCAACCTGACATACCATAATGGACCCCGCCCTGCCTTGGGGTGTATTTCAACCCGATCATACAAACAAATATACATAAGATAACTACTAGTGTTCTATATAACCGAATAATGGGCCGACATTTATGCCTTCGACCCATGGATAAAGTAAGAAAACTCACCTCCCAGATAGATGAGAAAGCAGAAATAGCACGCTGCTCCAAAATCAAATCTACAAGTCACCTCTACAAATAAAGTGACCAAAACTCTGAATATAGATGAAAATACCTAAAAAAACCCTAGGTCAAACCATAGTCAAAATATAGGTCAAAGTCAACCGAGTCAACCAGGTCAGCTCGATGAGTATGATGGGCGTATTAAGTGTTTGACCAAACCACGAAGGGTTAACCACGTACATCCAGTGTACCCTTTGGTACACCCAGCATACGTGACAACCACTAACTCAACCAATTATGTACTTAATCCTTAAGCACTTTCGTCCAAAATCCAGATCTAGACCCAAAAAGGTGTTCTTAACCATAAAGTTTACAACTTTATGGTTTTTCATGGCTAATAACATTGTAACATCAAAAACCCTAGCTTGTTGACCCATTAAGACAACCTAAATCATGCATTGGAAGAAAATAATGTCCAAGATCATATATTTTTTTTTGACATAACACACCCTATAACATCTAAAAGGACAACTTAAACGTCTTGGAGTACTCCATACTCACAAGGATCAAGATTTGGGACAAAAAGGTGCCAACTTTAAGCTAAAACTATATCTAAATGAAATATTCATCAAGGTTGGAGCTTTATACCTCTAAAAGGTGCACAAGGGAGCATAGATGTTGGATCCAAGGCCTTAAGTGAAACACTACAACTTCAAAGCTCTTCCTTCACCACCAAGAGTAGTAAAATGGCACTACAAAGACACTCCAAGCTTCAAAATGCACACACACACTTATGGTTTCGAAATGAGGTCAAGGAGGAATGGAGGCTTGAGTTAGGGAGGGAATAAAGAAATAATGATACTTAAATAGGGTCCAAACCCTAAAATTTGGGGTTTTCACCAACGTACACAAGCCTGTCCAAAAAATTATGAATTTCCCTTTAGGTACTAGTTTTGCAAATTGTAAGTCCCTAATCTGCTTGTGTATCAATCAGATCCGTTTGATGGTGCGGAATCCCAATCAAACGAATGATGTTAGATCAAATAGAAGAGAAGGAGAAGAAGAATAATATGAATCTCAATGTATTAATGAATAGAATGATGATCCTTTACATGAGATTCACACACACTCTCTTTTCTCTCTCTCTCTCTCTATCTAGAACACCTTCAAAATTCACACACTTAAGCTCCTTGATTCTTTCCCTCACATGCACTCCTCTCCCTATATATATATATATATATATATATATATATATATATATATATATATATATATATATATATGGACCTAAGGCCACTCCCAAAATACAAATAATCCAATGCTCGATCCAAAACTACAATTAATCCTATACTATTTTTGGCCCAAATAATAAAAACAATTAATGATTAGAAAAGCAAAGTATAAACCATATTTTTGACCTAACAATCTCCCCCTTGGTTTATAGCTTTCTTTTCTTTTCTTAAATGACCCAACAAGCTCACCCTAAAAAGTAGCTGGCTTTTCTTGTTAATCTTCATTGGGAACTTGGCTTCAACATTAATCTTCAAATTCTTCACAGCTTCAAGATGAACTTGATGAATCTTCAATGAATGATTTCATATTGAGCGGTTGGGCTTTTCTTCAGAATTTGGATTTGAACGCACGTCGGGTGAGGAGGCTTGATTCTTGAAAGATAGCGCTTTTAGCTTGAGAATCTTCAGAGAGAACATCAGAGAGAACAAATCTTCTAGATCACTTCAGCAGGTTCAAGATAGCAGCAGACTGATTGAGGAGGCTTCAATGCAATCTGTCACATAATCTTCAAGTCAGCTTGACCTTTCTTCTGGGGTTGAAGGATTGAATGTCGTAAGAATAATCTTCATTTCTTGCTCCTTTGAATGCGAATTCTTCGATGTTCACGGATGAACCCTGGGCTCAGAAATTTTCGACACAAACTCCGTGAGTCTCATCTACACCTGAATTCACTTTTCAAGACAAAACAAAACTAAAAGAAAATTTTAGCACACAATATTTTTTTGGATTTTTCATATTTTCTGAAAAAGAAATAAAATAGAAATAACACTATTTTTTTTTCTAATTTTTGTTTGGTTTTTAAAATTTTTAATTCTCCCCTAATATTTAAATTAGAAGAAAACTATGAACAAAATTAACATAAATAAAATGATATCTAACTTTAATAATGATTTGGGATAAAAGTTTTTACATAGCCTTTATCCGCTTGTCGGTACCTTCTATCTTCACGTCTTTGTCTAGTCGATCGCCGGTATTGTTGTCCACTTAAACACGAAAAATTGTGACAAAATGAGGACATACTATTAGTTATAAGACAAAGTGATCCTAAGTTCCTAGAAACTATTTCTTAAGGACCACTCAACTGATGACGACCATGGATATTGTTGTCCACCTAAATTGAGTAGCGAGATCTATAGACAATCTGTAAGTGTTCAATTTTTAATTGTACTAGAACATGGTTCCCACTTCCTGATATGCTCCAGTAATCAAGGACTTCCAGAGTACTCCTTACATCAGGTGAGCAGCCAATCATTAAAAGAGAAGATAGATTTAGAATGCATATGCTATGCACCCAGGTCGGATCTCTTCCAATCACGCAGAGGGTGGAACATATGACTAACTGAAGTTTTAGAGGGATTGAGAAAAAGAATTGTGCATATAATGTGTACCAGGTCGGATTGTGAGTCACGCAAAGGAGACAGTATATGGCTAACAGATAGAAAGAATTGCATAGATAGAAGATGCAGAGAAATAGAGTTGCATATGTTACAGTCCAGGCCGGATGTTGAGTCACGCAGAGGAGGTAACATATGAATAATAGACAGATAGAGAAAGAAAACAATTTTCTACAGACCTAATTCATCGGAATTTACCAGTTGCCCCATCAATATTGGAATTAAGGACAGAATCCGCACATCGAGGAAATGTTAATCCATGGTTCCAAATACAGGTTCTTTAATGTGACTAGTAGATTCCCATATATATCTCCCTGATCAATCTATCAAAGTGTCATATTGTCAGGCTAAACGGGTCGAACTAGGTCAAGATTTGTCAAGTCTATGAATTCCTTAAGTTCAACTCTACGTAATCATGTCCTTTTAGAATCTTTCGTGCCTACAGACGCATCAAACCTAGAGCATAGACCCTTCAACTTTGGGTACGTTACGCAGACTCAGATTTTCTGTTATCACTTGATAATATCACTTGCCAAAACATCTCCCTCAAGCACATTCCATAACCAACATTATTATTATTTTTTTTTCTGATTTTCTAATATTTTTGGATTTTTTTTTTAAATTTTCTAATTTTTGTTTTGTTTTATTTCTCCCCCTAAATTTGTGCATAGGAGAGAAACGAAAGTAAAGCACAAATTTAAACTATCCTAAAACAAAAATTTGTCTTTAAAGCGAATCAGCTTAAGAAAAACTTCGGAGTATAGAGAAGAAAACGCAAACCTTAATTCACCGATTGAATTTGCATCCAGAAGGTCTGAGAACAGCACGCGTAATCTCAAAACAGATCCAAAAATTCTTCATGTTATTAAGCACTAACCCCGTGTGTGATCCCTTCCTTTCTTCCCTTCCCGCATATGACACATACTCTCAAACAAAATTCCGAGTGTTATGCAATTGAGAGATGCCTCCTACCATGTGCCTGGAACAGCCACTACCAACAAACCGAAGTCTGATGATATGCCTCCATAGCTGCTCCGACACAGAGCGGGATTAGTTAGTCCTTGGAACCCAGTCCATTTTGAAATTGGGTTGACCATTTTCATCCTTGCACGGTACTCTCTCCCATGATATATCCTATTTATCACAAACAGAAGATGAAGAAATATTAGAATCGTTAGAAGATTTGGGAGAGTGAGCCTTTGGAACCCATTTGTAGTTGGATTTGACCCATTTCATTTTTGATCCGATAGGTGGTTCAGTACTTGCTTTTGATCTTGATGTCGGCCGTTGAGATGACTTTGACCTAACCGGTCTTTGTTTAACTGTAGCATCTCTTGGATTGGGCTTCTTAGCCAACATTCCCTTCTTGACCTTGGGATTTGGATTCTTGGCCTTCTGCGCATTCCAGTCATCATTGTCTGAACGTGACCGTGAGGAGTTTCTTTTGAAGTATCTCCCTCTTGGCGCGTTCTGTCAACCTTGTGCATAGTAGTGAACGTATGCACGATTTGGACAATTTCTGGCAATGTGTCTAGGTGTTCCACAGTGAAAACATGTCTTTTTCTTCATTGTGAAGTTGTTTCTTCCTGCCCCTGGTGGCGTATCCTTTCCTTGTCTCTGATTTTTCCCAAATGCAAAATTGCAAGATGCACTCTGTTTCGTTGGAATTGGTGGCCTGTATTTCTCAACAGCAGGTTGATCAGAAACAACTGAGTTCAAAGCAACAAATTCACAATTCAAGGAGATGTTGGTTTGTTCAATGGTTTTCTCCTTCTTCTCATCTTCTGCTACTTTACCTGCACATAAAGCAGAAACATTAGTATTTTCAACCTGAACACCTCCTGACACAAATCTAGCTGGTTTGCCATATAAAAGATGTGCCTCCCTGTCAATTTCTTAAGTTTAATCGTATCTTCACTAGATAGTGTACATGAAACTTCACATGATTGAGAACATGAAACTTCATTGATCGAAAGGTTTGCAGAACTCATTGTTTTTTTACACTTCAAAGCATCAATTTCTTCAATTATATCAGCAAGACTAAGACAATTAAGATCTTTTGTCTTCTTGATAACAGCCACGCTCTTATCCCACGATTTCGGAAGTGAATTCAGTAGCTTTTTGTTTATCTCAGATTTGGTCAAGAAGATACCAGCTATATTCATCTTAGTAGTGAGTGTGGTAAATCGTTGCAACTGAGCTTCCTGGGTTTCTCCTGGGATATAATCAAACATGTTGAAGTTTTGTCTTAACATCTCCTGACGACTCTCTTTCATGTCTTCAATTCCCTCGTAAACTTCAAAAACTATTAAAAGTACAACTAGAAGTCAAACTTAAATTTAAAAATGCCATTTGACTATAAACTTAAAAGTCAACCTTGAAAAGTCAAACGAAAAGCTAAATTTAAAAATTTAAAAGTGAAATGAGAAAGTCCAAGTTAAAAGTCAAAGGTCAAATTTTAAAAGTCTAAGTCAAAATTTTAAGTAAAAAATCAAAAATAAAATTCAAAATTTAGAAACTAAAATTTTTGGATGAAAAAGAAATTTAAAGATGAAACAAATTGATTTTTGGGGTTAAAAGTGTTAAATTTGTGAAAGTTTGGAACCGAATGGGAGTCTTTAAGAAAAAAACGGGAGTTAAGGAACAACACGGAAGCTTAGAGGAGTTGGTAAAGCACTGGGTTCCTCAGAGGTTGCAGGTTTGATCCCCGGCACCCCCCCCCCCCCCCCCAATCCGTTTCAATATTTTTAATGCGAAGCTGCTATTTGCGAAGATAGCTACGAAGCGAGGACAAGGCGCATGTGCGAAGCTGCTGTGCGAGGCGAAGATTGCTGCTGCTGAGCTGGCTACCCTAGCCGTTCACCGAGCCGAATCCCGAGCCGAGGCCGCAAACTCCGGCGACCGTAAACACGTTTACGGCCGTAAACTCCAGACCATAAACACAGCTTCAGATCGCGAAAAAAACGATGTTTTTCACCACTTTTGCTCCAAAACTCTATCAAAAACTTGTTTTTACAAAAAACGCGAAGAATAACCCCCCCCCCCCCCTAATTTTCAGAGATCTATCAAAAAACGCAAGAATCTTTCCAAAAGAAGATTAAATCGGCTCCAGATCTGACAAAATTGACTGATACAATCCAAGCTCTAATACCACTTGTAATTCCTAATCTGCTTGTGTATCAATCAGATCCGTTTGATGGTGCGGAATCCCAATCAAACGGATGATGTCAGATCAAATAGAAGAGAAGGAGAAGAAGAATAATATGAATCTCAATGTATTAATGAATAGAATGATGATCCTTTACATGAGATTCACACACTTACACACACTCTCTTTTCTCTCTCTCTCTCTCTCTCTAGAACACCTTCAAAATGCACACACTTAAGCTCCTTGGTTCTTTCCCTCACATGCACTCCTTACCCTATATATATAGATATATATATATATATATATATATATATATATATATATATATATATATATATATATATATATATATATATATATATGGACCTAAAGCCAAGCCCAAAATACAAATAATCCAATGGTCGGTCCAACCTACAATTAATCCTATACTATTTTTGGCCCAAATAATAAAAACAATAAATGCTTAGAAAAGCAAAGTATAAACCATATTTTTGACCCAACACAAATCATTCAAAAACCAAGGGTAAACTTGAAAATACTTGGAAATCAAGATGTTACAACTCTTCCCCAATTGAACTAGACTTCGTCCTCGAAGTCTGCCGCCGCGAAAAAATCAGGGTAGTGCTCACTCATCTCCGCCTCAGGCTCCCAAGTCCGTTTGGAACCACTTCGATGCTACCACTGGACCTTGAACAAAGACACTTCTTTGTTGCTCAGGGCCTTCATCTTCCTATCCAAGATTGCCACTGGTCTCTCCAAAAAATTTAGGCATTCATCCACCTGAATATCATCTAAGAGAACAACCACAAACTCATCGGCCACACACTTCCGAAGCTGAGACACATAAAAGGTGTTGTGAATATGGTTGAGCTCATTAGCAAAAATCTAGTTAGTATGCAAACTTGCCAACCCTGGCAGAAATCCTGAATGGACGAATGAATATGAGGCCCAGCTTGCCCTACTTCCGAAATTAGACGATACCTTTCCAAGGTGACACCTTCAGAAGTACCAAATCTTCCACCTGAAACTCGAGGTCCGAACGTCGGCAATCTGCATAACTCTTTTGCCGTCTTTATGCAACTCGCAACTTGTCGCATACTTGCTGAATCAATTCGGTGGTCTTAAGTACCACCTCCGTACTCCCCATGAACGGATGCCCAACCTCCCCCTAGCAAACCGGGGTCCTGCACCTCTTTCCATATAACATCTTAAAAGGCGTTCGGTTAATAATAGCATGATAACTGTTGTTGTAGGAGAACTCGGCCAGTGGAAGGTAAGTATCCCAACTACCTCCAAAATCTAATACACAAGCCCCTAAGCATATCTTCGAGTGTCTGAATCGTCCGCTGGCTCTGGCCGTCAGTCTGGGGGTGGTATATTATACTAAAGTGTAGTTGAGTACCCAAATCCTTATGAAACATCCTCCAAAACTTGGAGGTGAAACGCACATCCCAGTATAAAACCACCAAAATTGGCACCCCGTGTCAAACTACCACCTCCTGAATGTAGATATCAGCTGACTTATGAGTAGATATACTCTCGCCAATCGATATGAAATGTGCACTCTTGGTCAATCTATCAACAACGACCTAGAGAGAATCAACTCCGTGTGCCATCCTAGGCATCTTTGTGATAAAATCCATAATAATCTCTTCCCACTTCCACATGGGAATGGGTAATGATTGCATCTTTTCGTAGGGTCTTTGATGTGACATCCCCATTTTCACGGCCAGAAAAGACCGATTTCGTTTATTTTTTTTAAATAAAATCAGAGTAATCCTTTGATTAAAAAAGTTGTAAAATTTGTTCCTGAAACAAAATATGATAAAATAAAATTTATCAAAACATTTCTTAAAGAAATGTATTTTCATATATAACAAAACTCGGGATGTCATGTTCCAATACAGACCAAAAGCGTAAACAGTACCATATAGGCCTTACAACATCTATTTATATTTAATGGCCTATATTCCAAAATCCCTCGTCATCATCCAACTATGCTCTTTTTCCACTACCTGTAATACGGAAAAAATTAGTGGGTCGGGCTTAGGAGCCTGGTGAGCATATATGGTTTTCAACCCACAATAGTATAACTATTATATTTAATCATCAAACAATCAACCCAATTACCCACCCCATTATCTCCTTTTTATTTCTTAAAGATTAACCTAAGAATCAACTATTCATCGTCCATTTATTCCTAAGGATTATCCTAAGGAATCGGCACGAAATCCATCGTTGCCAAGGTTTTCTCAACAGGCACTAAATCCATAGTTACCAAGGTTTTCTCAACAGGCAATAAATCCATAGTTGACAGGAGTTTTTTCTCAACAGACACTATATCCGTAGTTACTAAGTGCTAACTCCATAGTCGTCGGGGTTTATCTCGTTTAATGACAGTATTCATTCCGAGACTCCTCTAGCAATACATATCAATGGGTTTTTAGAGTACACCGGTGAACATCAAGTCCACAACACCAAAAAGTTGTGAGCCTGCTAGAGTTCCACAGGACTGTCTAGAATAGTCCGTGGTTGTCATCCCCACTTTGCTGAATGACGGGGGCGTCGTTTGGGTAAAGGTTTCACTCATTTTTCACCTGTCACCCTCATCTCATGATCTATATCATCTTTTGTCTCATCCTCAAATTCATCTTTCCTCACACACCAACTATTTCATCTACCCATGTTCTACCCAACATATTTGTAGATATAAATTACATATGTAGTTTAAATCATTTAAAAACCTATATAAAACATTCATTCAATAACCATCTCAACTAAACAAACAACGTATAAACACATAGCACGTATTTCATAGCAAATACTTTATATCTATGCGGTAGAAGAAAGTAACTACACACTCACTTGATAAGTCGATTATCGGACAACACTACAACTCTTTAAGTACTAATCTTCGGTGAAACTGGGAGATCTTCACAAAAACCGGGCTTCTCGCGGGTAGAGTTTCGGCTCGACAACTCTATTTCTCGGGATCATCGGGGCTTCGGGACTTGCTTTGGGTGTCGGGATTAATACCGGGGCTTTGGGGGTACAACTTGCCAAGAAAAAAGAAGAATAAGGGAGTGAAAGGAAAGAAATGAGCAACCAATTCGGCTGACTCGCATCCTATTTATAGTAGGGGTCTGACCTCCGAACGCAGCGCGTTCCGCCGTGCGTCATGGCTTACGAACTCCGGACTTGACATGCGACAAGACAGGCTCTGGGCTCTGAACACGGGGTGTTCCCCCCTCGGTGTGCGTACCTCGAACTTCCGAAATTCGTATCTTTCGCATACAAGCTCCATTTTCGACGTTCTTTATATCCACGCGAAGGTGAGATTATGTTCTTTAACTCTTATTTAGACTCTGCCGGCTAATTTTCACTTTATTTTTATTATATTATTTTTAGCAGGCAGGGACAGGAAAACTCCATTAGAAATTCATAACTTCTTCATCTGACGTCCGTTTTCGTCTGTCTTTTTACCGTTGGACTACTATCGACGAGATCTTCGATTCTCGTTTAGATTGTTTCGGCTAGAAACCACTCGATCTCATATTCGAACTTTGGGCTGCATACCGCTAAGTCGAAACTTAGAAAAATCCTAACTTCCTCATACGAAGTCAGATTTGGGCGTTTTTTTCATGCACACTCACGGCTTGACGAACATTACGACTTTCGTTTAGATTGCTAAGGCTAAAAAGCACTTCTTCGTAAATCCACTATTTACGTCACGCTGTGTCGTACCGGTTCTGTCGTGAAACTTCGACAGCTCATAACTTCTTCATTATAACTCGAATTCTGGCATTCTTTATATGTACGGAATCCTTGTAACATATACTACAACTTATTTAGATTACTCTTTCTAAATAATCTTCCATCAAAAGTCATTTTTTTTACGCTCATTGTCCTTAAATTGACTAGCCCTAATCTACGGACGTCACATTTGATGTTTGGCCTTGACTTTCCTGTTAGTCATGAACTGCTCAATAAACCAAGTTATGTTCCTTTTCATATAGGTCCACCAATAACTCAACTTTAGATCCCTATACATCTTTGCGGCCCCAGGATGGATCGAAAACTTTGACTTATGTGCTTCCTCCAAAACTATCTTCCTCACTCCACCAGTTTTTGAAACCCATACTCTACCACAACGAATCAATAACCCCCGATTGTCTCTGACAAGTAAGGAAATTTCAATCCCTTCACCCGAGCCTTCGATCAAATACATCAAAGACGAAGTAACATCCATCCTCAAACAAATATCCCTAATACGAGAACTCACGAACTTACAAATAAAAGCATTGACCACTACATTGTCCTTTGCGGGGTGGTACAGGATCTCACAATCATAATCCTTCAGCAGATCCAACCATCTCCACTACTGCATATTCAAATTCGTTTGATCCATCAAGTACCTCAAACTCTTGTGGTTAGTGTAAATACTACATGTAACCCTATACAGATAGTGTCTCCATATCTTCAGGGCAAAAACCACAGCCCCTAACTCGAAGTTATATGTATGATAATTTGCCTCATGAGGCTTCAGTTTCCTTGAAGCGTAAGCAATCACATGACCCCTATACATAAGGATAACTCCCAAACCTGAAATAGAGGCATCACAATATTCCAAAAAATCATCCAAACTCTCGGGAAGTGCAAGAATCGGGGTCTCGCACAATCTTTACCTCAATGTTTCAAAAGCCAACTATTGATCAGGCCCCCACCGAAAAACCACATTCTTCTTTGTCAAGCAGGTCAAAGGCATTAGAATCTTGGATAAGTCATGGATAAATGTCGGATAATACCCTGCAAGGCCTAGGAAGCTCCGAATCTTAGATGGGGTCCTCAGAACCTCCCATCGCATCACAACCTCGATCTTGGCCGGTTCGACCAATATACCCCTCTTGTAACACCCGGATCTAGGTATGTATTTTTAAATCAAATTATTTATTTTTACAAAGGGACTCGACGAGTTGGACACCCCAAAATCGTCGAGTAGGAATGGAATTTGGACACGGGACTTGAAGTCTACTCGACGAGTTAAAAAAACCTCAACTCGATGAGTACGGCTGCCAGAGTAAAACCCTAATTTTCAGGGTTTCGCATCCTATTCAAACACCTGAACCTCCAAAGGTTGACCTCATTTGCAGCCTCCATCACCCCAAAACCTAGCCACAAAACCCTAATTCACTTTTGAGTGTTTTTGAGCCATTATTGTGGGTTCTTTGTGATTTTAAATCTTGAGAAGGAAGGCGAAGCGTTGGGGTTCAAGAGGAAGATAGTAGATCCAAAGTTTGAGCTGCATTTCTGACTCATTTGAGGTATAAAGTTGATAGTTTGGCTTTCAATTACTTCGATCTTCTTTTAGGGTAGTATGTTGTCACTTTTGGGCCATATTAAAGTCTTTTTCGGGATTTGAGTGTATCATCAAGTTGTGACTTTAGATCTATACAATCATGAGCTTATGAGGATTAAAGTTGTCAACTTTATCCAACCTCTGCCCTTCCCCATACCCTAGACCTATTTTATAGCTTAGTTTTGGTGTTTATAGCATCATGACACCATGTATGAACATAAAGATAGCAACTTTACATGATAACTTAGTCCTAGGGGACCAGATTGGTTGTTTGGATGCATTAAACTCGATTGGAAGTAACTAAATGGATTTAGACTAAGGGGGAATCGACGAGTTTTTATTCCAACTCGCCGAGTAGGGTCATGGTCCCCCAACCTTTTTGTTACTGATCAAACTCGTCGAGTATAGGAGATGACTTAGTAAGTTGGCCAAGGTTTTGGGTTTTGAAGATTGAGGAACTCGACAAGTTCAAGGAGGAACTCGGAATGTTGTGAGTGAAATGTCCCAAATTTTTTATGAGGATGAACTCGACGAGTTGGATCGAGATTTCCAAGGTTTTTTGGATCATGGAACTCGACGAGTTGATGGACCAACTCGGCGAGTTGAGTCAACCAAGATGTTGAGTTTGACTAGTGTCACACCCCTAAACTGAGTAAAACGGTGGAAACATCTGGGTTGTGGATGACTTTCATGTACAATATCATAACAGTTTAATAATAGAGATCAAAGCATTACAAAGATTATATTCATAATTTATAAGTTTTTACATTGTATTCGATCATTGATTGTTTGACTCCAAAAACATATGACAAAAATATAAGATGAGATACTGCTATGCTCCATCTTCATAAAACCTGTGTGGGTACCTGTCTACTAATTTCCTAAGAATACAAATGGTTTTGAAAAAGTGTCAACATTTAAGTTCGTAAGTTCATAAGCATTTTGTATGAGAAAGATATACCATTGTTCATTGAAAATGACAGTGTTTTCTTCCAGAAATCCAATATTTTCTTTTAAAGTGAATTGTAGTCTTAAATACCCTAAGACTAAAAATGTATAAGTATTGTTGTACTCAGAAGTAGTATAATGTAGTTTTATATTTTTATAAAACTATTTGAATGCATGTTTCTAGAAATGTAACCTGTATTGTACTGGAAATTAGTTTAATGTAGTTTTATCTAAATAAAACCATTTGTAGGTATTTATGTATTCGTAAACCAAATGTATTGTTAATACCCCTTGTGAGTTATTATAACCATGTTATGACCTAGATGGCCTGTATGACGTTCTTCAGACGTCAGAATGGTGCGACCTATGTCACCCCAGACCTATCGGTCTAACTGTAGCTAACAGTTTAGGTGCAGGATTGTCAGTCCCGTATAGATCTATACACAAGTGTCACGCTCTCTTAAGGGAGATTCTGGTTATAATACAGGAACTTTAGTATGTACTTCGGTAAGTATGGTGAAGGAATGTCTCACAAAGCTGTATTGACAGTTTACGTGTAGTGTAATGAAAACTCCTTTTCTTGTAAATGTATGTATCTTCCTTTTTATAGTGTTTACCCAGTGTAAAAATAATTATACTTTCAAACAATTATTTATTTGTCCCCAAAAAGGGTAAAATAGTGTGAATGTTCCATAACCTATACCTATTATAGTTTATATAAATGTTTCGTTGAAATAATGAATCTTTTGTATGCTATTATCAATTTACCATGATAATAAAATGAAATGAAATAATTATATATGTATGTTTATCTAATTATACCATTTTTGCTCACCTTCTTACAAAAAGTGTTAAAGTCTTATAAACTATACTCATTATAGTTTATTTTAGTGAACATAGTGTATTTGTATTCATTTTTCATAGCTTTGTAATTTTAGTAAAACTTTGCATGCATATGTTCATGAATTAGGAAATAAATCTATTTTGTGTATTTTTAGCATTTTTGCACAAACGGTAATAAAAATATATGTAATAATATTATATTTTTAACACAAGTTTACTTGTGTTTTACTTGTATTCCCCCTTAAAACATAGAAAATCGTGGAAAATGTAGGGGTATGAACTAACCTTGAGTGTGTGTTCTTGGTAGGATAACGAAGTGATGGCAATGTTCTTCAAGTTAGAACACTTGAAGATGGTCGTATCCTAATAGTCTTAAACACATAATAAAATGTGTAAATTAGATGAACTAACAAGGAAAGTGTTGTATGAATACTAAATTAGTGAGGAAACTTATAATATATTCTTAAGAATTAACTTGAAGAACTTTGTTTCCTGGGCAAAGTTTGAAGATGTTCTAGGTAAATATATGAAGGTTTGAAGATGTTCTAGGTAAATATATGAAGGTTTGAAGATGCACTCATTCTTTGAGAGAAAAGTAGGAAACTTTGAAGATGTAAACTGATAAATGGGAAGGGGATTTCGGCCAAGTATATATACGGGGTGTAAAGGTGATGCGATATATGCACTGGATTGTGTAATTTATCACCATGGGAAAAGCACCACTAGATAAGGTTTGCGAATTCGTCCAATGTACCACCGAGAACCCTCTTAATTCCACCAAAATCACATGTGATTTCGGTCCAAGGGAGATCTCGGCCTCGCATGATCTCGGTCTTAAGAGATTTCGGTCTAGGGGTTCTCGGTCAAGACAAGATTTTTTGTGACAACCGTCAATATTCGGTCAAGTCAAAGTCAACTAAAGTCAACAAGTCAAACCGGTCAACTCAATTTGCCGTGAGTATTAGAGTTTACGTTATGTAATTTCTAAACAACTCTCTATTCTAATGAGAAATCATAAATTGAAAAGTGCGTACATCTAGATCTCCTTAACCTAAAACTGTGGTACGTGGCGAGCCAAACCGATAAAACAATGTTGCATACTCATCGGGAGTATGCAAGATCCTTAAACAAGGCTTAACGGGGCTTACGGACCCTGCATTGCGAAACCGAACACTCAAAAAGGGTCACCAATGAAACCTCTCTCAATCGTGTTCACTCCATCTCTTCTTATCAGAAATCTCTCCCAAATCTCTCTAAGTATGTGAAATCTCTCCCAAATATCTCTCTGTATGTGAAATCTCTCCAAGTATGTCAAATCTCTCCCAAATCTCTCTAAGAATATGAAATCTCTCCCAAATATCTCTTTGTATATGAAATCTCTCCAAGTATGTCAAATCTCTCCCAAATCTCTCTAAGTATGTGAAATCTCTCCCAAATATCTCTTTGTATGTGAAATCTCTCTAAGTATGTCAAATCTCTCCCAAATCTCTCTAAGTATGTGAAATCTCTCCCAAATATCTCTCTGTATGTGAAATCTCTCCAAGTATGTCAAATCTCTCCCAAATCTCTCTAAGAATATGAAATCTCTCCCAAATATCTCTTTGTATGTGAAATCTCTCCAAGTATGTCAAATCTCTCCCAAATCTCTCTAAGTATGTGAAATCTCTCCCAAATATCTCTCTGTATGTGAAATCTCTCCAAGTATGTCAAATCTCTCTAGGAATATGAAATCTCTCCCAAATATCTCTCTGTATGTGAAATCTCTCTAAGTATGTCAAATCTCTCCCAAATCTCTCTAAGAATATGAAATCTCTCCTAAATATCTCTTTGTATGTGAAATCTCTCCAAGTATGTCAAATCTCTCCCAAATCTCTCTAAGTATGTGAAATCTCTCCCAAATATCTCTTTGTATGTGAAATCTCTCTAAGTATGTCAAATCTCTCCCAAATCTCTCTAAGTATGTGAAATCTCTCCCAAATATCTCTTTGTATGTGAAATCTCTCCAAGTATGTCAAATCTCTCCCAAATCTCTCTAAGAATATGAAATCTCTCCCAAATATCTCTTTGTATGTGAAATCTCTCCACGTATGTCAAATC
The DNA here is from genome assembly GCF_002870075.4 of Lactuca sativa. Taxonomy (NCBI): domain Eukaryota; kingdom Viridiplantae; phylum Streptophyta; class Magnoliopsida; order Asterales; family Asteraceae; genus Lactuca; species Lactuca sativa. Next base: position 143,012,059 of record NC_056628.2, read on the forward strand.
TCTCCCAAATCTCTCTAAGTATGTGAAATCTCTCCCAAATATCTCTCTGTATGTGAAATCTCTCCAAGTATGTCAAATCTCTCTAAGAATATGAAATCTCTCCCAAATATCTCTTTGTATGTGAAATCTCTCCAAGAATGTCAAATCTCTCCCAAATCTCTCTAAGAATATGAAATCTCTCCCAAATATCTCTCTGTATGTGAAATCTCTCCAAGTATGTCAAATCTCTCCCAAATCTCTCTAAGAATATGAAATCTCTCCCAAATATCTCTTTGTATGTGAAATCTCTCCAAGAATGTCAAATCTCTCCCAAATCTCTCTAAGAATATGAAATCTCTCCCAAATATCTCTGTATGTGAAATCTCTCCAAGTATGTCAAATCTCTCCCAAATCTCTCTAAGAATATGAAATCTCTCCCAAATATCTCTTTGTATGTGAAATCTCTCCCAAATCTCTCTAAGAATATGAAATCTCTCCCAAATATCTCTCTGTATGTGAAATCTCTCCAAGTATGTCAAATCTTTCCCAAATCTCTCTAAGAATATGAAATCTCTCCCAAATATCTCTTTGTATGTGAAATCTCTCCAAGAATGTCAAATCTCTCCCAAATCTCTCTGAGTATGTGGAATCTCTCTCAAATCTCTCTCGAAATCTCTCCCAACTTTCTATAATCACTCGGGGCATCCCGACCCTCGAATTTGGCGAAAACAGCCCAAAAACGGAAGTCCACGCGAAAAACGGACTTAAGGAACCGAAACCCCTCTCAGGAACTGAAACCCCTCTTAGGACCCGAAAGTCCTCTTAGGAACCGAACCTTCTGATGAAGAGGAACCGAACCGAAGGTACTGTTCACTACAGTTCATTCGGTTCTGACCATTTCCTCTTCTGATGACTAACCGAACCCTCCCTTCTGATGGCTTGCCTAACCTTCTCTTCTGAGGACCGAGGACCAAACCTTCCCTTCTGAGCTTCGCTTCTGAGCCTCGCTTCTGAGCTTCTGACCGAACCCTCGGCTTAGGACCCTTCGCTTCTCGCTCCTGGTTCGCATCTCGCATCCTGCTCAGCAACCACCATGACCGAACCTCGGCCTAGGGACCGAACCTCGGCCTAGGACCGAGAGGCCTCGCTGGGAAGCCTTTTTCTCCCGGTTTTCGATTAAATTCGCGTTTTAAGCCCGTTTTTAATTGTTTTAGCACGGGAGTTTCACCCAAAACTTTATTTTAACATATAAGGCCCCTAAACTATTAATTAATCACGTTTTTAAGGATAAAACCTTATCCAAAAGGGAGTAGGTGAAGTACAAAGATGGAGTGTTGACTTTCCTTTATTTTATGACACAAGCAACCTCCACCACCCACTCCATGTCACTATTCCCCATCAGCCCTTACCTAGTCATTTCATTGTACTTTTCACACCTTTTTCCAACCCCACAATTAGTCAAAGGCTAGAAAAGCCTCCTCTCTCCTCATTTCTCTCATTTTCTCTCTTTTCACCAAAAAGAGCAAACTCTTTTCTCTCTCATTTTCCCTCTCTAGAACTCGAGATTTGAGGGCTGATCTTGGGATTTTCCTCCACATTTGGTAAGAATAATCCCTTCTCTTTATGCTTATTTCACTTCTTTCTACTCGAATCATGGGTATCTTACACAAACTCTCTCATAATTGTGTTAGATCTTCGAATCTTCAAGGGATTCTTCAAGTGTTCTTGGGTTGAACACTTCTCTTCTTCAACACTTATCTACTGAAATCACTTAAGGTGAGTTCATACCCCTATATTTTCATGTTTTCTCAAGTTTTTACGAGGGGAATACAAGTTAAAACACCAAGAACATAACTACACTTTTCTAACAGCCTTCATCAGAAAAGTTCAACTCCATTCACGGACTGTTTTGCACAACTTAAACATTTTATTTTTCAAAACTTTTTTAGGTGTAGGTAGTTCCCGTTCTTAGCTTTAAAATGACTACTTGCACATCTCCATATGATTTTTCTACAATTTATGGTGATTTTTACAAAACTGCCTATCATTTCAAACACCAATCCGGACCAGTCTGTGATTATGGACTTTTTCACCCAAGTTGGAGGTCATTAAAAATCATGATAAAAATTATGAGTAAATTAGACACATTTTGGGAACTCTCAGAATTTACAGATTTAGTTTTCGACTTTGTATGATTTTTCTATGGCTTTTCTAAAACAGTGCAGGAAGGTCTAATTTAGTTAACATCATATAATTTACATAACACTTTGTATTATGTTGAGCAAAGTGTATAATAATAAATTCTAAGTATTGAATGTGTTTCTTTGTAAATTTTATCATCATAAACTAAAAATAAGTCATTCATGATAAGATTATTCATTCATTTAGAACACGTATATAAGCTATAATAAGCATAGTTTAATGGATTTCATAACACTAACGCTTTTTCATAAAAGAATTCTTATATATTACAAACATTTTGGATAAAACTATAATAGGTATAGTTTATGATACATCACATAACACACACGTACAAAAAGGGTACATTCATACAGAAAGGTTTTACACTCCCGCACACAACTTGTAAACTTGTTAACCTAAATTGTGAGACAATCTCTTTCCGTACCTCCGAGTGCGGGATATAATTCCTGTTAGTTATAATCAGAGTCTCTTGGAGGGAGAACGTGATAGTTGTGTATAGATCTATATTGGGTTTGACACCCCACACCTTGCTGCTAGCTACAGTGGGACCTGCAGGTCTACGGGTGACAAATGTCATTTCAGTTTTACGACGCCTGAGAAACGTCGTGGCAGGTTCATTTAGTCATAGTATGATTATAGCGACTCACATAGGGATATAACAATACATAAAGTTTACGGGATTTTTATAAAACTTAAATGGGTTTTATGTCGATTTTAAAATCACTTTTTATCTCAATAAGTACAGATATTACTGTACACTTTCGGTTTTGGTATTTATGACTACACATCATTTGAAACCACATTTATATCTTTAAGTATGGACAATACTTGTTATTTTCTCGGTTCTGGGATTTAGGACTACATATACATAAAGTATTAACAAACATAAGAATTTACGGGAATTTCATTTAATTCAAGCGCGTTTATGTCAATTTAAACACATATCATTTTCTATTAGTAAGAGAGGTTACTTATACATTTTGGTCGTCGGTTATAAGACTACATTACATAAATTTTATAAAGAAAATATCGGATTTTCTGGATACATATTCTATCGCTTTTACAAGGAAAACGGTTTACTTCTCCAACAAAAATCTCTTATGAACTCACCAACCTTTGTGTTGACACTTTTCAAAACTACTTGTATTCTCAGGAATTCAGTGAAAACAGGAAATCAACAACATTTTGAGGATGGGACGATAAATCGTCAAACAGTTCATTTTGTTTCATAATGTAATTGATTCGAATCATGTAGACATATACTTTGGTGTAACTTTTTCAATTATATTTATGATGGTTGTATTTACTTTGAGCACTATTATACTCGTTGTTGTGATACTCTACATGAAGTCCTCTACCCCCGGACGTTTCCGCCATCCTTGGTTTGGGGGTGTGACATTTTTTATTCCCAAAACTGAAAACCTCAAAAGCAAAAGTGAATTTTCATGACTTAAGTTTTAACTATTTGAATTTTGTTTGACTTTATTGACTTTGGTTTGAATTGTTTGACTTTTATTGACCTGAAATCACTGGTTGTTTCAACCAGGATGTTGACTTTAGCCATAGTTGACCCGTAATGGGGTTATGGGTATGAAAGAGTAATTAAAGGAGATTTTTATGTGTAGGAGTTTGAGAGGAGTTGATTCCAGAGCCGCGGGCAGTTCAGCTACTACACGACATTTGAGGTGAGTTGCCTTCCAGTAGAAGTGGGTTGAAGGCACCAATGTTGACCCACTAGTAATTGTTTGTAGTAAATACGATTCTCTTTGTGATAATTGTCTGGTATGACACTATCTGTTATGCTTTATGTGCTAGAATGCTATGATATTATGTGATAGTTGTAGGAGGGGTGAAATAGTCCTTGATTACCGGTTGTAAAAGACCAAAGGGGTAGATAGTACCAATTTATGCCTAGCAGTATGTTTATGATATGTTACTATGTGGTAGTGGTAGGGGTGAAATAGTCCTCGTAACCAGTCGAGATAAACTGGAGGGTAGGTCGGGCACCCAGATATGCCTGACATGGGTAGGTCGGACACCCCGATATGTCTGAAAGGGGTAGGTTGAGCACCCTGGTATGCTCAGTAGGGTAGGTCAGGCACCCAGATATGCCCGACAGTATGTTTAGTGTATGATATGTGGTATGATGGGGGAACTCACTGAGCTTTGTGCTTACGGTTTTCAGTTTTTGTTTTTGTCCTTCTTCGAAGAGAAAAGAGCCAGCACGATGGCAGCGCATCATACACACGATTTTCCGCATATGAGATTCTTGGGATTTGTACTCTAACATTATTTTCCTATGACATCTTTTTGAGACAGTTGACTTATGGTTTTTTTTCATGATATGATATAACATTGTTAGCATTTTCAGTAATTTGTTTTATGAATCTTTAAAGTAAAAATGAAATTTTTGGTCTTGGATTTTGGGATCTTACAAGTTGGGATCAGAGCCTTGGTTTGAGGGATTTGTGGACACTCTTGAGTGTGTAAACACAAACTGAGGACTTGGTATGAAAATTTTCAAAAAAATCTTTTTTATAAAAAGAATTTTGAAAAGAGAAAAGTGATTTTAGAAAGAAGAAGGTGTGGGATGCGTGTAATCAGTCGAGCTCAAGTAAGTTTTCCCCCAAGATAACCATACATATTTGTTATGATATATAATATGATTATGAGAACTGCATGCTAGATTAGGGCTAAGGATCTAGGAAGGATGCCTTATATGCCTATTCTATGTGTATGAGAACTGCATGCTAGATTAGGGCTAAGGATCTAGGAAGATGTCTGATGTGCCTTCTATATGTGCTTATTGAATTACATGCTAGAACTAATTAGTCAGTGATATGATGACATGAATATGATATGCTTGGTTTGGTTACTTAATGTCGGAATGTTGTTGCTATGTGCTTTTAGGAGTTCTAGTTATCTTTAATTAACTAGTAAACGAATTTGTTAAGTTACATATTACAAGGACTAAATAATTTCAGAAGGTTAGGTCTAGCCTTTATTTCACAGCTCTTGTCTGAGTCCAACTGTTATAGGGTAGGACCTCTCATTTGAAGAATTATCTAGTCTTAGTAATATGTATTGGTATTCGCGAGCTAGTTAGGGAGAGGTAGCAGGGACTCCATATGCAGATGATGGTCGAGAGTGGGTTGTAGGTTACCCTAGGGTAAGCCTAGGATGAAATTAGTACAGTGAGCAGTAGTAGTCAAAGGGACATGGTGAAGTCAAGGCAATCCATGAGGAAAGTATGGATAGATGTGGAAGGTAGTATGGGCCCATACTACTGAAAATAGAGGATCCGTACTCGAGTCAAGGAGGGTTGAGATAGAACCAGGGAACTTGTAGAGTGTGTGAAACCTCTTGAGATTATGTATGGCCCTAACGATTATGTGTTTTGCTTCAGAATGGTGGTGACACGTCATGGAGCGCGAGGTTCAGGGTCTGGATCAGGTCCAGGTTTAGGCTCAGGTCCTGGTTCTGAGCCGGTTGATAATGGATTACGCGAGTTTATCGCGTCTGAGATTATGAGAGGCATCCTTGAGACAACCCTGATGATTCTCGAGTCAATCAAAGAAGGGATCTTTGAGCTGATGGATGATCGCCTCAGGGTATTTTGGAGCGACATGGTGTCTAGCCAGTGAAGGGCGTGCACACTCTCCTTCAAGGATTACAGGGGATGTGGTGTGCCAGACTTTCACGGGGTGAAGGACCGCATTGTGGCTAGGAGATAGATTGCAGACATAGAGTCTGCACAGTTGATGAGCTTGTTCCTTGAGGGGTCGAAGGTTTGGTATGCTACGGGATGTTTAAGAGACAAAGTTAGACACCGGTGGGAGGCGGTCAGTGATTCGTTAGGAGCCCCAGCCATTAAGGCTATAACCTGGTCGGACTTTACGACCAGGTTTAGAGCTGAGTTTGCGCCGACTATAAATCTTCGGCAACTGGCCAAGGAGTTTCTGGATATGAGGCAGACTACTTAGTCGTTCGCAAAGATTACCGCTAAGTTCAGGTAGAGGGCTTTACTGGTGCCTCAGTATGTGGGGGATGAGGATATGGGGAAGACCCGGTACCACGACATGTTGAGGGCTGACATCCGGAAACATGTCAGCTACTCGGCTTTGCCGACTTTGGATGACATGATTTCTAGGGTGAGGGAGAGGGAGTTTGATATAGAGCATATCAGGAAGAGGAAGACAGAGACTGCGCAGGCGACTGAGGTTTATGGGAAGAAAACCAAGGGGCACCAGGGTCGAAGCCGCTGCGGTAAGTGCGGCAAGCCACACGAGGGGGTTTTGTAGAGTTGGGGGATTAGGCTGCTATAAGTGCAGCAAGACTGGACACTTTGGCAAGGATTGTACTGCCCCTACCCCCACTTTTCAGACATCATACCTGATTTGCTTTCACTTCAATCAGAAGGGCCATAAAAAGGCCAATTGTCCGAGATTGGTACCAGCAGCGCTAGTGGTGGCGCTAGCTCTAGCGACCCTGCGGATCACAGATGGCCGACAGGGCAAGACAGATGCTCTTGTGGTGAGGAGTCGAGCCTTCCAGCTGACTGCCGAGGATGAACGTGCCATACCGGATGTGGTGACAGGTATGATTTCTTTTCATTAACTCTTATTACATGCTGGTTATGATATTTATGTTTTATGTTTATGTGTTTTGTTTATGATCGTTTCATGTGAGCGGTATCCTAGTTCAGGTGTTATTCGACTCGGGGGCTACCCGATCATTTGTATCTCTTGCACTTAGCAAGAGGTTTTCTGAGTCTTCGGGCATGTTGGGTTGTCCTTTAGAGGTCGAGATTGCTGATGACTGATCTGTCCGGGCATCGAAGGTCTACAGAGATTGTGTTTTGAGGATGCATGACGAGCGTTACCTCGTGGACTTGGTTCCCATTCCTTTGCATGGGAACAAGGTCATCATCGGTGTGTAATGGTTGAGCCCTAATGGGGCGGTGATCGACGGTACGTAGCAGCTAGTGCGTGTCAGGACCCCAAGTGGGGGAGAGTTGCTGATTCAGGATGAGAGGCCACAGCATGCACCAACTTTGTGCTCAGCAACGAGGGCTAGGTGTTATCTTCATCAGGGTTGCGCAGGGTGTGTTGCCTACATTGTGGATACCCAGGAGGCATGTGAGGCGACCATGAGAGATTTGCCAATGGTGTGGGAGTACCCAAACGTATTTCCAAAGGAGTTGCATGGGATACCTCCGGAGAGACAGCTAGAGTTCAGGATTGATCTAGTCCCTAGTGCGGCTCCAATAGCCAAGGCACCATATCAGTTGGCTCCTCCTAAGATGAAGGAGTTGTCTACACAGCTACAGGAGCTGTTAAACAAGGGATTTATCAGGCCGAGCAACGCACCTTGGGGAGCCCCGATCCTGTTTTTGAAGAAGAAGAAGAGGTCGCATCAAATTTGTATAGACTACTGGGAGCTGAACAAGGTAACGGTGAAGAACCATTACCCACTCCCGAGGACTGATGATCTCTTTTACTAGCTACAGGGGGCATCTTGGTTTTCCAAGATAGATTTGCGTTTAGGCTATCACCAGATGGGAGTTAGAGATGGGGATGTACAGAAGACTGCTTTCCGGACTCGCTATGACTACCATGAGTTCGTGGTGATGCGCTTTGGGCTCACCAATGCCCTGTCGCATTCATATACCTAGTCCCTGGTGCGGCTCTAATAGCCATGGCACCATATCAATTGGCTCCTCCCAAGATGCAGGAGTTGTCTACACGGCTACATGAGATGTTAGACAAGGGATGTATCAAGCCGAGCAATTCGCCTTGGGGAGCCCCGATCCTGTTTGTGAAGAAGAAGGACGGGTCGCATCAAATGTGTATAGACTACCGGGAGCTGAACAAGGTAATGGTGAAAACCGTTACCCACTCTCGAAGATTGATTATATCTTCGACTAGATACAGGGGGCATCTTGGTTTTCCAAGATAGATTTGCGTTTAGGCTATCACCAGATGGGATTCAGAGACGAGGATGTACAGAAGACAGCTTTCCGGACTCTCTATGGCCACTATGAGTTCGTGGTGATGCCCTTTGGCCTCACCAATGCCCCTGCCGCGTTCATGTACCTCATGAACCGCGTATGCAGACCGATGTCGGATCGATCTGTGATAGTCTTCATTAATGACATATTGGTTTACTCCAACACGCAGAAGCAGCATGAGGAGCACTTGTGAGAGGTGTTGGATACCCTAAGGAGGGAGAGCTTGTACGCCAAGTTCTCCAAGTGCGAGTTCTGGTTGCGCGAGGTGTAGTTTTTGGGGCACCTTCTCAACCAGAACGTTATTTCGGTCGACCCGGCCAAAGTGGAGGCCGTGATGAGATTGGGGTTCCAAAGTCTCCATCTGAGATTCGGAATTTCCTTGGGTTAGCAGGATATTACCGGAGATTCATACAGTACTTCTCCAAGATACCCGTACCCTTGACCCGGCTGACGAAGAAGGTCGTTGTATTTCGTTAGGGGCCTGAGCAGCAGGCAGCGTTCGAGACCTTGAGGTAGAGGTTGTGCGAGGCGCCGATCTTTTCCCTGCCAAAGGGCGTGGAGGATTTTGTAGTATACTCGATGCGTCTATTTCAGGTCTAGGGCAAGTGTTGATGCAAAGAGGGCACGTAATTGCCCACGCCTTGAGGCAGATGAAGCCTCACGAGACGAACTACCCGACGCACGATCTGGAGTTGGGGGCGGTTATTTTCACCCTCAATATTTGGCAACACTACCTCTATGGGTTCCGTTTTACCAATTACACGGACCACAAGAGCCTAAGGTACCTCATGGTCCAGCCAAATCTATACATGAGGTAGCGTCGGTGGCTAGATGTGGGGACGGATTACGATTATGAGATCCTCTATGTAACGCATGTGTTTGTGGTCTAAGAATTAAAGACGATATAATAGTCAAGGTCAACTATTGTAACGTGTTTTGAAGTAATAAGAATGAATTATATGAATTTATGTGTTTTATACTTAATTATTATGATATAATAAATTAAGGATAAAGTAAGCGTCGAAAGTAAAATGTTAGATATAGCCAATATCTATGAAGAAAGTTCTAGTGGTTGAAATAAGGTTTTCGGAGATATAAAGAATACCAAAATTCGAGTTATAACGAAGAAGTTATGACCTGTCGAAGTTTGGCGACAGAACCGGAAGGACGCTGTGTGACGTAAAAAGTGAATTTATGATAAAGTGCTTTTTATCCTTAGTGATCTAAATGAAAGTCATAGTATACGTTAAACCGAGAGCGTGCATAAAAAGAATGTCCAAATCTGACTTCGTATGAGGAAGTTATGAATTTTCTAAGATTTGGCATAGTAGTATGCAGCCCGGAACTCGGATTATAGATCGAGCAATTTTTAGCCAACACAGCCTAAACGAGAATCGAAGATCTTGTTGATAGTAGTTCAACGGTAAAAAGACAGACGAAAACGAATGTCGGATAAAGAAGTTATGAATTTTTAACGGACTTTTCCTGGCCCCGGCCTGTTAAAAATATAACTTTGGTTATAAAGTCAAAATTATCTGACGGAGTCTAAATGAAAGTTGTAGAGTATAATCTCACCTACGTCTGGATATAAAGAATGTCAAAAATGGAGCTTGTATGCGACAGATATGGATTTTTGAAGTTTTGGGCACAAACTTCATGACTGGTCCGAAGGAGTACGCCCAACGTACATAAAGATTACACCCAGCGTACTTCGCATGTATTCAATCCGGAGTCAGCCACGTCGCCCTTCTTTCGCTAGACACGTATCTTGACACGTTTGAGGCACAAGAACCAAACACAAGCCACGTTTGCCTCGTACGCCCAGCGTACGAGGGTACGCTCCGTGTAGGACTCCTCAAGCCAGTACGCTCCGCTTACCGAAGAATTACGCCTAACGTAACCTGAGGCTTCGGCCACTATAAAAGGGGAGCGAGACCTCCCGGATTTGTTTAGAAAATTTTACACTTTTACACCTTCTCATTTCTTTGAAGCTATCCTAACAACCCCCGAAGCCTAGAGAATCACCCTAACACCCGAAGCAAGTACCGAAGCACCCGAAGATCCCGAGAAAAGAGTTTTTCGAGTCGAAACTCTGCCCGCATGAAGCCTGGTTTTTAGAAAACATCCCGGTTTCATCAAAAAATGATTGTTTTAAGGGACGAAGTGCTGTGCAATCACCGTTTCATAAGGTGACTGTATAGTCACTTTCGTCTTACACATAGATATGAAGTCTTTTATATAAAATACGTGTTATGTATATATATGTTGTTTGTTTATTTGAAATGGATGTTAAATGAATGTTTTATACAGGTTTTAAACTGTATATGTATTTTTATCTACAAATATGTTTGGTATAACATAGGTAGATGAAATAGTTGATATGTGATGAGACAAAATGATGACAGGTCTCGATTTTGACGATGTTCCAGCCATCTAGTGGAATATAGATGACGACCACGGACTTTTTCTAACAATCCAGTGGAACATTAACAAGCTCATAACATGTAAGTGTTTTTTGAGAGTATGGATTAGACTTAGTCAATTATCCTTAGTCCGAGAGTATGGATAGGACATAGTTATTTGTTATTAATCCGGGAGTATGGATTAAGACATAAGTTATTTGTTATTAATCCGGGAGTATGGATTAATACATAAGTTATTTGTTATTAATTCGGGAGTATGGATTAAGACATAAGTTATTTGTTATTAATCCGGGAGTATGGATTAAGACATAGTTATTTGTTATTAATTCGGGAGAATGGATTAAGACATAAGTTATTTGTTATTAATCTGGGAGTATGGATTAAGACATAGTTATTTGTTATTAATCTGGGAGTATGGATTAAGACATAGTTATTTGTTATTAATCCGGGAGTATGGATTAAGACATAAGTTATTTTTATTAATCCGGGAGTATGGATTAAGACATAAATTATTAGTTATTAATCTGGGAGTATGGATTAAGACATAAGTTATTTGTTATTAATCTAGGAGTGTGGATTAAGACATAATTATTTGTTATTAATCCCAGAGTATGGATTAAGACATAGTTATATGTTATTTATTCCGGAGTATGGATTAAGACATAGTTATTTGTTATTAATCCGGTAGTATGGATTAAGATATAGTTAATTGTTATTAATCCGGGAGTATGGGTTAAGACATAAGTTATTTGTTATTAATCTAGGAATATGGATTAATACATAGTTAATCGTCCCTAGACTGAGAGTATGGAATGGGCACAGTTATTGATCTGGGACTATGGATCAAACATACCCGATCTGGGAGTGTGGATTACGTAAAGAGGTAAATTTTAGATCTGGTGTTTTTGAACTATGTGTTCATCAGGTATTTTTGAATTGAGTGTTCACTAGGTGGTTTTGAACTAGGTGTTCAATAAGTATTTTGGAATTGAGTGTTTACCAGATGTTTTAAACTACGTGTTCATCAGTTGTAATTTAAGAACCCTAGCAGCGATGGACTTCATGCCTATTCCTTAGGATAATCCTTAAGAATGAATGAATGAAGGACAGATGATTCTTAAGATCTTTAAGAATAAAGAAGATAACGGGAACGGGTAATCAAGGTTATTGTTGATTGATGATATTAATAAATTTATTATTGGTTGATGAAATTAATAAATTTATTGTTGGTTGATGAAAATTAATAAATTTATTTATTGCGGGTTGAAAACCCTATATGCTCACCAGGCTCCCAAGCCTGACCCACTCAACTTTTTATATTATAGGTAGTGGACCTAGAGCATAGTTGGATGATGATGAGGGATTTTTGGATTATAGGTCAGTAGATGTAAATAACTGTTATAAGGCTTATAATGTACTGTTTATGCTTTTGGTCTATATCGGAACATGACATCCCAAGGTTTTGATATATAATATAAATACATTTCTTTAAGAAATGCTTTGATAAATTTTTATCATATTTTGTTTTGGAGACAAATTCTGCAACATCTTTTAGAAGATTACTCTAATTTTTTTTTTAAAATCATAAACTAAATCGGTCTTTTCTGGCCGAGAAATTTAGGGATGTCACACTCTACCACTTGGGGAAGGCCAATGTTGTCGCCGATAAACTTAGCCGCAAGGCATTCGCAGCCCCGATTAGAGATATCTGTTTGAGAATGACAGTAGTGACTCCGCTTCTGGAGAAGATCCGGAGGCCCAGCAGGAGGCTATGAAGGAGGAACACCGGAAGAGTGAGCGTATTGTGGGCTGGATTTCCTCCTTCGACTATGATAGTCGCGGGTTGTTGACACTTCACCGCAGAGTGTGGGTTCCGTACGCAGGCAGTGTGCGCCAGATCCTGATGGAGGAGGCGAACAAGTCCATATTTTCCATCCATCCCGGGGTGAAGAAGATGTATAGAGATCTTCTTCCTGATTACTGGTGGCTCTACATGAACCGAGATGTAGCCTGGTACGTTGAGAGGGGCTTGACCTACAGGAAGGTCAAGGCCGAGCACCATAGGCCTCATAGCAAGACGCATCCATTGGATATTCCTGTGTGGAAATGAGAGGATATTACTATGGATTTCATCACAAAGCTTCCCCGTACCACACGGGGAGTGGATTCGATTTCAGTCATTGTGGATCGGTTAACCAAGAGTGCCCATTTCATACCGATTCAAGAGAGCATTTTGGCTGAGAAGCTGGCCGACATCTACATCAAAGAGGTAGTAGCTCGACATGGAGTGTCAGTTTCCGTGATTTCTGCCGAGATGTACGGTTTACATCCAGATTCTGGAAGAAATTTCATGACGAGTTGGGTACTCACCTGCACTTTAGCACGGTCTTTCACCCGCAGACAGATGGTCAGAGTGAGCGGACCATCCATGATTTGTAGTATATGTTGCGAGCGTGTGTCTTAGACTTCGGTGGTAGCTGGGATACCTACCTTCCCTTGGCGGAGTTTTCCTATAATAATAGCTACCATGCCAACATCGATCGTGCTCCCTTCGAGATGTTATATGGGAGGAAGTGCAGAACCCTGATATGTTGAGCTGAGGTTGGACAGAGGGTCATGGGGAGTATCAAAGTGGTATTCAACACGATAGAGAGGATCCAGCAGGTCCGGAGTAGACTCCAGATGGCCCAGAGTCAACAGAAGAGTTACGTCGGCAGACGACGATCAGAATTGGAGTTTCAGGTAGTAAATATGGTCCTCCCGAAGGTGTCACCTTGGAAAAGGTGTCATCCGGTTCAGGAAGTGGGGCAAGTTGGGCCCCAGATACATCAGACTGTTCAGGGTTATAGCCCGGGTGGGCAAGGTGGCGTATAGGTTGGATCTGCTAGCCGAGCTTAGTCAGATCCACAACACCTTTCATGTCTCCCAGCTGGGGAAGTTCTTGGTAGACGACTCCGCAGTGGTGCACCTAGAGGATATTCAGGTGAATGACAACCTAAACTACATCGAGTGACCAGTAGCCATCCTCAACAGGAAGATGAAGGATCTGAGGAACAAGAGTGATTAGTTGGTGAAGGTGCAACGGTAGCACCGCAAGGGCTCAGAATGGACCAGTGAGCTGGAGGACAAGATGAAGGAGCACTACCTAGAGCCATTTCCAAACGCAGCAGACTTCAAGGACGATGTCTAAAATAAGTGGAGGAGATTTTTAACGCCTGGATCCTGGTATGTATTTTAAAATCAAATTATACATTTTTATAAAGGGACTCGACGAGTTGGAGGCCCCAAACTCATCGAGTAGGAATCAAATTTGGACGCGGGACTTGAAGTCTACTCGACGAGTAGGGCTGCCATAGTGAAACCCTAATTTTATGGGTTTTGCACCCTATTTAAACACCTTAACCTCCAAAGGTTGGCCTAATTTGCAGCCTCCATCACCCCAAACCCTAGCCATGAAACCATAATCCACTTTTGAGTGTTTTTGAGCCATTGTTGTGTGTTCTTTGTGATTTTGAAGCTTGAGAAGGAAGGAAAAGCTTAAGCTTCAAGTGGAAGATAGTAGATCCGGAGTTTAAGCTGCATTTCTGACTCATTTAAGGTATAAAGTTGATACATTGGATTTCTATTACTTAGATCTTCTTTTAGGGTAGTATGTTGTCACTTTTGGACCATATTGAAGTCATTTTCGGGATTTGAGTGTATCATGAAGTTGTGACTTCAGATCTAGACACTCATGAGCTTATGAAGCTTAAAGTTGCCAGCTTTATCCAGCCTTGGCCCTTCCCCATGCCCTAGACCTCTTATATAGCTTAGTTTTGGTATTTCTAGATTCATGACACCATACATGAACGTAAAGTTAGCAACTTTACGTGGTAACTTAGTCCTAGGGAACCAGATCTGTGGTTTGGAAGCATTGAACTCAATTGGAAGTGACTGAATGGATTTAGACTAAGGGGGACTCAACGAGTTATTCATCCAACTCAGCGAGTTGGGTCGTGGTCTCCCAACCTTTCTATTACTAATCAAACTCATCAAGTCTAGGAGATAACTCAGTGAGTTGGCCCTGGTTTTGGGGTTTGAAGATTGAGGAACTCGACGAGTTCAAGGAGGAACTCGGCGAGTTGTGAGTGAAATGTCTCGACTCTGTTATAAGGAAGAACTCAATGAGTTCATGAAATAACTCAACGAGTTGGATCGAGATTTACAAGGTTTTATGGATCATGGAACTCGACGAGTTGATGGACCAATTCGGCGAGTTGAGTCAACCAAGATGTTGACTTTGACCACGATGTTGACTTTGACCAAACTTTACCCTTAATGGGGTTATGGGTATGAAAGAGTAATTAAAGGAGATTTTTATGTGTAGGACTTTGAGAGGAGTGGATTCCAAAGCTGCGAGCAGTTCAGCCACTACACGGCATTTGAGGTGAGTTACCTTCCAGTAGAAGTGGGTCGAAGGCACCAATGTCGGCCCACTAGTAATTGTTTGCAGTTGAGACGATTGTCTTTGTGATAATTCTTTGGTATTGCACTATATGTTATGTTTTATGTGCTAGAATCCTATGATATTATGTGATAGTGGTAGGAGGGGTGAAATAGTCCCCGGTTACCAGTTGTAAGAGACCGAAGGGGTAGATAGTACCCATTTATGCCTAGCAGTATGTTTATGATATGTTACTATGTGGTAGTGGTAGGGGTGAAATAGTCACTGTAACTGGTTGAGATAAACCGGAGGGTGGGTTGGGCAACTAGATATGCCTGACAGGGGTAGGTCGGACACCCCGGTATGTCTGACAAGGGTAGGTTGAGCATCGTGGTATGCTCAGCAGGGTAGGTCGGGCACCCAGATATGCCTGACAGTATGTTTACTGTATAATATGTGGTGTGATGGGGGAAATCACTAATCTTTATGCTTAAGGTTTTCAGTTTTTGTTTCAAGTCCTTTTTCTTCGAAAGGAAAGGTACTGGCATGGTAGCAGCGCATCACACACACAATTTTCTGCATATGAGATTCTTGGGATTTGTACTCTAACATTATTTTCCTATGACATGTTTTTGATATAGTTGACTTATGGTTTTTTTTCATGATATGAGATAACATTGTTGGGATTTTCAATAATTTGTTTTATGAACCTTTAAAGTAAAAAATGAAAGTTTTGGTCTTGGATTTTGGGATGTTACACCTCTGGTTGATGATATGCCCCAAGAACTACACCTCTCATGACCCGAACTCACATTTGGAAAATTTGGCATAAAGCCTATCCCTCCTAAGGGTCTCTAACACCTCGCAAGAGCGCTCCTCATGTTCCTCCTTAGTCTTGGAGTAAACCAAAATATCATTTATAAATACTATCACTGACCGATCTAGCATCGACGTGAAAATCCGGTTCGTGAGATCCATGAACGCTATTGGTGTATTGGTGAGCCCAAAAGGCATCACCACAAACTAGTAATAACCATAGCGAGTCCTGAAGGTTGTCTTATGCACATCATGATCTCTGAGCCTAATCTGGTGGTAACATGATCGCAAATCAATCTTGGAAAACCAAGATGCACCATGGAACTGATCAAATAAATCATCAATGCTCAAGAGTGGGTAACGATTCTTCACCATTAACTTATTCAACTCCCAATAGTCAATGCACTTCCTGTGTGAACCGTCCTTCTTCTTCACAAATAGGATGAGTGCTCCCCATGGAGAGCTACTCGGACGAATAAATATCTTGTCTAGAAGCTCCTAAAGTTGCGTAGACAACTCCTGCATCTCTGGTGGTGCCAAGCAATACTGTGCCTTGGCTATCAGAGCCACACTAGGAACCAGATCAATCTAAAACTCAACCTGCCTCTAGGGAGGCACTCCTGGAAAATCCTTAGGAAATACATCCGAGAAATCCCAAACAGTGGGTACCCCACTCAACTCCGTCGTGCCCTCAACTAGAGTGTCCCCAACATAATCTAGGAACCTAGAACAACCCTGTTGAAGATATCGCCTGGCCATCGCAGCTGAATAGAGAGTCAGCCCATGCAAAGCTCACTCGCCAGGAATAACCAATTCTCCCCCACTTAGGTTTAGAACTCTCACTACCTGACACTCACAGTCAATCATGTCCCCATTGGGACCTAACCAATCCATCCCGATGATAACCTTTGATCCTCTCAAAGGAATCAACACAAAATCAATAGAGTATCTCTCACTAAACAAATTCAGGACACGACTGCAATGAACCCTCGAATCATTCACGGTATGGTCATACGCAATCTCAACCTCCAGTGGAAAATTCAGAATTCTGGGATCATCACAAAACTTCTTGCTTAGCGCAGAAGATATAAAGGATCGGGTAGTGCCCAAATCAAACAAAACATGAGCAGTCATACCATTGACAAAAAAGGTCCATATACAAGACCAAATATAACCATAAGCATAAATAAGTAAATAAATAAAAGATAGGATTGAGTCAAATACCCGTAACCATATCTGGTGCTCCATGGGCCTCAGCGATGGTCAGCTGAAATGCCCTGCTCTTCACCACAGGTGCCTCCACCATCGGTAATCCTTAAGGTGGTTGGCACAGGCACCGCCACTGCTCCTCCTGACAGTCTTGGAAAATCGACGTTTTATGGCCGGTCTAATTATAATAGAAGCAAATCAAAGCACCCATAGGGCGTCCCTACTCATGTGGCCTGGTTTACCACAACTGAAACATCCTCAACCTGTCGCTCGACAAACCTCACTATGGAGGCTTGTTGCAACGAACCTGACCCTATTGGCCTCTGGTGTGGGAATCGGAAGTCTTAGGGCTCTTAGCCTGGCCCACTGCTATCTACACCTGCTCTGGCTTGCACTTCGTCTGAAGATTGAGCTCAATCTCCCGCTCATGGGCCTTCTCGATCATATAAATCAGGGTCTTGCACCCCAAGAATCTCACAAACTCTCTGATATCATCATTATCATGTCATGATACCTCGTCTTCTTCATCTACTCATATACAACATACTATGGGACCAATAAAGCCCTCTCACTGAATTTGCCAGTAATCTCCGCCACATTCTCAGTAGTCTGGAGAAGGTCCTAGAACTCCCTCGCCGCCTCAATACAAGGTGCAAACTCTCTGGAACCTCGAAACAAAATCCTCCCATGTCATGACTACCACTTTCGTTGACCTTACAACTCGGTTAACCTCCTCCTACCATTCTTATGCTCAGTCCTTCAGCAGGCAGGATGTGAATCTCACATTTGCCTACTCAAGGCAAAAACTCGTCCGCTGAGCATTCTCCATGTCAGCAATCTAGCATCGACTAGCGATAGGGTCCTAAGCCCCAAATAACTCAGGAGCTCCACAGGCCTTGAACTCCCGGAATGAGGGATTTTGAACTCCTATCTAACCCGCAACAATCTCAATTCGAAAAGACTAAAGCCTCTTATCCTTCAGCTAAATAATCCTTCCTTGATGGTAGCGAACATCACAGGAGTAGCATCCAAGATACCGTGAGTAACCTCAGTTGCAATTAACTTGCGCAGCCTCTCATAAATTGGTTCCATGCTTAAGCCAAAACCTGAACCAGAACCAGAGCCAGAACTATCACACCCCAGCCAGCGGCGGAAGCACCGAGGTTGCGACGTTGAAAATTGGATCACATTTACAAGACATACATTGAACAGTACAAGACTTGAAGAACATTAAATGTCTTAATAGATTTGAATACAAGGATTTCATTGATTCAAGGTTCGAAATACAAGTTTACAAAACAAGTTCAGCAAGGCATAATTTAACAAAAATAAAAAAAGGCCTGAAGAGGTTAGCTAAGAACGGTTATTCCAAATCACGAGGCTTATCATCAAGCTTCTATTTCGCTGAGAATACACGCGAGAATACGTCAACAAAGTTGTTGGTGAGTTCTAGAGGTTTTGACTCTATTTGTATTGTTTGAAAGAGAAATTTTGTGTAAAAGTCAACCGTTATCATATTGTATAAAAATGTTACTTTTATAATTTAGAGTGGTAAAACAATAATGAGAATTGTCATCCTGACCTAAGTGTAAATGTACTTGTAATCCCATACAAGTATGGATGTTGATTTACTAATGAAATAAAAGTTGAAGTCAACATGATTTCATATTGTATACTCTTAAGTGTTTATTTTATTTAAATAAAACACTACACTTAGCCCTTATCTGAGAGTAAATGTTTATAAAACGTAGAATGTTTATCCGAATAGTTTGTGCAAAACATAGTCAACAATGTTAACGATGTTCATCGTGTGAGACCCAATACTTGTAATCCGAGATAAGTATTCATGTTAATATACTTATAATGAATAAGTAAAAACTAACATATTTTCGTGAAGTGAAATATTAAGTGTTTATATAAATAAACACTACCAAACTGGTTAACAATCTACAAACAATCTTTATACTACATACAACCTTGGTGAAGTTGTATTAGTATTTATGTATCTGGGACTTTGTGGAGTAAATAACCGATTTATGACTTGTTCAATCCTCTGTGAAGCACAAAAAGGTGCTTATTGTCCCAACGACGCTTCATCAACGTCATGATAAAAGAAATAAGATAAAAACAAGGAGTTATCATCATATTTGTCTCGTCACACGAAGGTTGTAGCTAACAACCATACGGACCGGGTTGTCAACCCGTATAGATCTATACACAACATTCTTCGTTCACAAAGGATTAACGGTTATTACATAGGACTTCACTAAGTTGGTGTTCTTAGTTTGATGAATGAGAAACTCCCACAACAATCCCTTGTTTTAGTTACAATTCCCAATTGTTTATGTTCGGAAACTTTTAGTTGTAAAGGTTAATACATGTGTAAAGCTACAAGAGTATTCCTATCCAAGTTTTAGTTACAATTCCCAAGTGTTTATGATCAGAAACTTTTGGTTGTAAAGCTTAATGAATCCTAAGTGTAAAGCTGCAAAAGTTTTCCTATCCAAATCGGGTAGCATAACGACTACATTTTGACTAAAACTAGATTTTAACCTAATTGAAACCAAGCAAAACCTTAACAATCTAAACCTATACAACTATAGTAGTAACATACGTGCGGAAATAATGCAATTTAAATGTGTACATACACAAGGCAAACATTTTAACGAACACATATAACATTTTCATTTAGGTTCTTTTGATATATAAATGTATATATACAACCATTTATGTAAGGCTCATATATATATATATATATATATATATATATATATATATATATATATATATATATATATATATATATATATATGGAAAACCTTTTTTGTAACAATATATATATGTATATATTTTATTATCATTTGGGTAATAGAATATGTATATATACTTATAAATCAACACCTACATACAACATCTATATCACTTAAAGCCAATTTAACCCAATGAGACAAGGTTGGGAAATTAATCTAAATTGTCTATTCTGTCCATGTTTTAGAAAAATTCTAGAAAAATCATCACGGATCAGAATTAGGATCCGTAAACACTCAAGGTTTTGAAATTCAGTCTACTTTGTCCATAATTTTTTCCCTGACTTTATGTGAATCCTAACCAAGGTAAAAAGGTCTGTTTTTAAAGACTGGTTTGAAATGTTCTAAAATGACAAGCAGTTTTGTAAAAATCATCATAAATCGTATGAACATGTGCGAGTATTCCCTGAAAAGGTATTAATCTAGACTACTTGCATAGTGTACAGTTTTGCAAACCAGAAGGTTTAAGATGGGAAAAACAGTTCTTGAACAGACCATAATTTTTCTGTAAAAAAAAAAAAAACTGAACATCAAGCTTAGAAATGTTTAGAGAAATAATTTGTATTTTTAGTTAACCAAGCCTTTATTTCATCAACTATAAATCATTTAGCATCTATGCTCCCTCCAAAACTTGTAAAACATAAAAAAAAGGGCCATAGAAACTTACTTTTGTCACGTAACGTTATTCAGTTCGAGAAAGATCCGTGAAGTTTCAGGTTCCAATGAAGCTTGAGATTTGAATGATTTTTGGGTTGTCTTAACACATAAATACATTCATTAACAATAATTTAGAACTTTATCAAGCTTTAACTCACTTAAAACAAGTGAGCTTTATGATAAAATGGAAAGGTAGAAATCATATAATCCCGTAGTTTATCTTGGATCCAAAGTGTGTTACCAAAAGAGTGTTGAAACACAACGATTCTAAGGAACAGGATGAAGGTTTTCTTAGGTTTATAGACACTCGAAATTAGAACCTTATGGGGCTGTTTAGATCTAGAAATATGGTAGCAAAAATTGAAACTTTTGTGGGTTGTAAAACACTCGAAAACTAGCCACTGTTTTAGGTTGTTGTTGTCACGATTTTTCCAACAAAGAAGTAAGAAAAATAGTGGTTTACCTGCTATTTTGATAACCCATTTTAATGCAGCAAATCAAGTAACTTTCAGAGGTAATTTGAGGTGAAAATACCATGAAAAGTTAAGGTGCAAGGGGCTAAAATGGTGGCAAAAGTCCCAAAGGCAGCAACACATTTCTTGCTCTTGGTTTTGGTAGATCACGAAGAGGAAAAGTGGAGATGAAAATGGTTGAGTTTGAGAGTGATCTTGGAGTGATTTCTTAAGAGCATTTGGCTGGAATTTGAAGGAGAAATGAGGAGGAAGGTGGAGATATTTATGGGGGAATGAGAGGTGTAAAATATCTTCTAAATCTTATCTAAGATAGGATAAGATTCACCTTGCAACTTGCATCCCCACTTGCAAGTTTAGTTACATAGAGATGAGACTTAGTTACTTAGAGATAAGAAAGTAGTTTAGTTAGTTAGAGATAGGAGTTAGTTAAAAGATATTTTGAGGAAGAGTAGGGAGCAAGTTTTTGTGATTTAGGAAGGAAACAAGCTTGCTTAGTGACTCAATGTATTAAATGCATTAGTTAAATGATCTTAACTCTAATATTTTTCCTTATCAATTGGTTTAAACACAATATTCCTCATTTTATGTCTTTTTAAGTCATTTTTAAGCTACGAATCCATAACATGTCATTTTATCATATCATGATACACATAAATATGAATCTATATGTATTGTTAACAAATAGCAATGAAGTTTATATGTATTGGTATTTAAATATTTATATTTGATTGTATTATTTATAAACATTTGCATACTTTCAATTATGCCTCATAATAATCCATTTTATATTTTTATAAGATAAATATAATATTGATTCCCCAGTGTAATATTTTGTGATTTTTAACCGCTTGAAGCATAGCGTTTAACCATTTTTCGTCGTTTTGGTTTGTAATGTAGTCAACTTTTGATTCCTCAAAACTATTGAATACGAGTTTGTAAATGGAATTTAAGTTACTCATTAACTGGAGACGTGTTGAAATGGAAATTAAAATTTAATATTCAAATGACATTATTTGATAGATTTCATGAACCGGTTTTTGTTCGGAATAATACGTCGTAAAAGAATTTATCATTATTCACTAGTTTTATGTTCACAAGACCTTTTCTAAATAAAACGTGTTAAAATCTTTAAACCATTTTTGGTAAACTACTCATATTGATTAGAATCAATATATGACATCCTATAATTGTTCCTATTTTTGCCAATTGTTACAAGAACCTCCTCGAGTAGTCATCACCATACTGAAACACAAACATATAAATAATAAATATATATATAAATCGAGGGAAAGCTCACCATATAGACCTACTTAGAGTTTCCATATCTATTCTTGTCTCAGGTATAGATCCTATGCTTCCAGTAGTACGGGCCCAATACTACATTTCACACCTACATGTACCTTCCTCAATAGCAGTCCTGATTCCTCTAAGTTACCACACTAAAACCATATACCAACCCTATGCTAAACAAGATACATATCCTAGGCTCTCCTAGGAAGTCTCAACTCACACCGCTCGTAATACGAAGAACATTAATCAACATCGTTGGTTGCCTTATGCATGTAAGTTATACACAAAATAGGATCACATAGACTGTCAAATGATGATTCTACCCTATGTCCACAACCAAACAAGGAACAAGAAATGAGCCCAGATCGATAATTCTAGGGCTATATAATCCTAATCATATACAACTTTGAAAGCATACACTTAGCAATTCACCAAGGCGATATCAATTCCAAGTAATACATAGCATCCAATCCTCCTAGGCTATAAGGCATCACACAAATCAAATAATTATATCATATGATTCATGAAAGTATCCTTAGCCCTAATCTAGCATGCAATTCTCATATCAAGCATACTACTCATAATCATGGTTGCAGAAATCGGGATTAATCGGCGATTAATCGTGGATTAATCGTTTGGCATTCTCCAACTGTCGAGGATTAGGGCATTAATCGGAAATTTAGGATTAATCGGGTTTGGCGAGATTGATCGGCCTTGGCGGGATTAATCGGTCAACAAAAGTCAAAAAAACGAAAAAAAATTCAAAAAAAAAAGTCAAAAAATCGAAAAAAAGTCAAAAAATGTCAAAAAATTTAAATTTTTTTTTTAAATTCAAAAAACCAACTTTCTTTTTTTACTCCAAAGTTTTCAAATTTTCAAATTTTCAAATATTATACCAAAATGTTCATATTTTCGTATTTCTAAATTTCCAAATTACAACTTTTCTTATTTTCTAATTTTGAAGTACTTGTTTTTCTTAAGATATATTAATATTTAATTAATATTAATATTTTATTAATAATTTATGGTCCCCGATTAATCATCGATTAATCCCCGCCAAGATCGATTAATCCCTTAACTCCAGTCGACTGTCGAGCTAACGTCAAACGATTTTTACCACCTTGCTCATAATACATACGTATGATAATAATGGAAACCACTTACTTGAGTTCGGATGATTGCACGCATCGCACTCCTTTTTCCTTAGTAAAAATCTTTTTAGATGTTCAATTTCATTTTTTTAAAAGATCATCATTTCCTCAGTTTGACTTTTGAAACACTTGAAAGTGTGCCCAAATCCATCAAACCAAGGCTCTGATACCAACTTGTAACAACCCAAAAACAGTAATAAGTTTCAATTTTTTCAAAATCCAACACCAAATCATAATATTCAAAACATCAGAGTACAATTATTCAAATTGCGGAAATCATGAGGGGATGATGTTGTGCCATAATGTCGGGCCCTTCCCTTTCGAATCGGGAGTACATGAAACCATAAACATAAATTGTAAGTACAAAGCTTAGTGAGTTCATCAAAGTACCACATACCAAACATACATACGAATATGGGCCCCGCCATGGGGTATATTTCAACCCGACATAGCATAGTGGTCCATACCCTTCCTTGGGGTGTATTTCAACCCAATCATATAAACAAACCTAGCAACTAGCATTCTATAAAACCGAATAATGGGGCCTACATTGGTGCCTTTGACCCATGGATACAGTGAGAAAACTCACCCCACAGACAGTTCAAAATCCAGGTCAAAGTCAACCAGGTCAACTCGGTGTGCACGTTGGGTGTACTCAACACGTACACGGGGTATACTGAGTGTTTGACCAAACCACGAAGGGATGACCACGTACATGCAGCGTACCCTTTGGTACGCCCAACGTACGTGGCTGCCACCGGCTCAACCCATTAAGTGCTTAATCCTTAAGCACTTTCATCCAAATTCCAGATCTAGACCCTAAATGGTGTTCTTAATCATAGCATTTCCAACTTTATGGTTTTGCATGGCTAATAAGACCTTCACATCAAAAACCCTAGCTTATTGACCCATTAAGACAACCTAAATCATGAATGGGAAGAAAATAATGTCCAAGATCATATTTTTATGACTTAACACACCCTATAACATCTAAAAGGACAAATAAATCATCTTAGAGTACTCCATACTCACAAGGATCAATATTTGGGACAAAAAGGTGCCAACTTTAAGCTAAAACTAGATCTAAAAGAAATATTCATCAGGGTTGGAGCTTTATACCTCCAAAAAGTGCACAACGGAGAATAGATACTGGATCCAAGACGTTGAGTGAAACACTACAACTTCGAAGCTCTTCTTTCACCACCAAGAATAGTAAAATGGCACCACAAAGAAACTTAAAGATTCAAAATGCACACACACACTTAGGGTTTCAAAATGAGGTCAAAGAGGAACTGAGGCTTGAGTTAAGGAAGGGTGTGGAGCTATAACGATGCTTAAATAGGCTCCAAACCCTAAAATTTATGGTTTTCACCCTGGCCACGTACGCCCAGCGTACGCAAGCCTGTGAAAAATTACAAAATTGCCATTAGGGACTAGTTTTGCAAATCATTCAAAAACCAAGGGTCAACTTGAAAATACCTGCAAGAAATCAAGATGTGATATGAGCGATAAAAACTCCTAAGCTAGTCGCTCCCTCTCCACTAGTGGTACATAATTCTCCATGAACTTTTCTACAAAATGTTCCCAGGTCACTACATCCTTTTTCTGCCATGAGTAATCTTTTGTGACAATGCTCCATGAATCCTTCACCACATGACAGAGGAGATCTGTTGCATACCTAAACTTCAGGTTAGCCAGTAGAATACTGACTCAGGATCTCCTACTCGAATACTATTACTAAAATTAGTACTCAGAGGTATTGCAGGGCTTCGTCGTAGTACATAAATCTAAGGGAAAAGGGGATAAAGTAGGGTAGAACTCAAGAGAGTTGGCTAAAAGGGTGGGAGAATAGCAGAAGAGATAGATTGTTATTTATAGAATGAATTGAGGGTAGGCGCGCCACACACCATAGAGGCACGTTGGGCCTCTGGTTGGGATAGGATGACATGGCAAAATGTTAGCCTGGCCCATGGTGCAAAGTGGGTGGGGTGCGTGGTCTTGTCAGGCGCGCCGCCCTCCTAGCGTGCTCATGTACTATCTTTCAGATTTTCAAAATTGCATAACTTCTTCATACGAGCTCCATTTTTTACGTTTTTTTATATCCACGGAAAGCCCTCGACGAGATCTACAACTTTCATTTAGACGCTGTTGGCTAATTTTGAGTTTATTTTTTTCACACAAGCTAATTTTGAGTTTCTTATCCGGAGTCTATTTTTTACTGTATTTATATCACTAAACTCCTGTGAATGAGATCTTCAATTCTCGTTTAGATCGTGTCGGCTAAAAATCAACCAATCTAAAATTTGATTTTTGAGTTGTACACTATTTTGCCGAATCTTAGAAAAATCATATCTTCCTCTAATGAAGTCAGATTTAGACGTTCTCTATATGCACGCTCTCGGTTTAACAACTACTCTGACTTTCATTTAGATCACTAAGGCTAACAAGTAATTTATCAAAGTTTTATTTTTATGATACGTTGAGCTGTGACGGTTTAATCGTGAAACTTCAAACACGTATAACTTCTTCATACGAAGTCAGATTTACGCGTTCTATACATAAACAGAAATTGTATCGACATTCCTACATGTCTATGATGATTATTTTGGCTTAAGAATAATATAGCTTTATTCTGTATTTTATTACAATCTATAGTTATAGTAAAAATGGGGTGTTACATATTATATATCAACTGTAAGTAATAATCCACAACAACATTTAACTTCTTCAAATATGTTGTCGTTGACAATGAAAATATGAATCCGAATATATCATATGGATATCAACATTCAAGTTTCCAATCTACTATTAATTTTAGTATTAGAAGTCCATTATCAAACGATGCTAACGACAAAAGAAAAATTAGAAAATTATATTTGGATAACAGAAAATGTAATTATATGTCCACTAAGCCAAGCACTATTTCTATTTCGATCATGCAATTTATTTGGCCTTTCTTCCATATTTTTTTTATGTTACACATTGATGTTAAGCTTATTGATTAATTACTTCTGTACAGACCTTTTGTGACATAACCAATGCATATTTATATTAACTATTGTTATTATTACATTCATAATGGTCGTAATGATCATCACTTTGAATCTATTTTCAATTTTAATTTAATAAATCTGTTATATATCATTTCTGATGACATCACTACGCTTCTTTTGTCTTTTTTTCTTAATATATACGTTAAGTTACAAATGTTTATACCTATAGTCTAACTTATATCAACCATATTTTTCTCAGTGCTTTCTAATTTCAGTAGCAACAGTCAAACACCGTTATCTAACAAGTGTACATATGTTGTTGGTACCGATCTAAATGTCAACCCAAATATATGATGTGAATATCAACATGCATGTTTCCAATCTACTTCTAAATTTAATCTGAAAAGTCCATTATAACCCTTATTTCTTTTTGTTCTTTTTTTTTTAATTTGTGATTCTAAGTAGTATTTCGAAATTTTGATTCATAACAACTATTTATATTATCTTAATAGTTTTTTGATTAGTATATATTCAATTACCTACTTATTTATCATTTCTTTATTATTTATTTCGAAAGTTTACTTTAAAATATATTTAATGTTTACACCTTAATTTTCAACATCATTATCAAAATATGTCAATGGTTTTTGTATTAGTATAGATTGAATTACTTACTTATTTATTATATAGTTTATATTTATGTAAAATTATTCTCTTTAAAAAAATGCTTAATGTTTATACATTGGTATTAAATTTTTATTTTAAGTAAACTCGTATATTACACGAGTCTCACATCCAGAATTATATATAATGCATAAACTCAGACATTTCAAAGAAAAAAAAATTAGCCAATACTGTATAAAAGATAAGAATAAATAGTAAAATGCATGAGAAACACATATCTATATCTATATCTATATCTATATATCTTATAAAGCTAGCATTTTTCCTTGAACCTCATGCATTTGAAACTCCCAAGACACCACATTCATTTGAAACTCCCATGACTTTTTAATTTCTTTATAATAATGATTATAAGTTGGTTAATAATGTTAAATAAAATCAAACCTAAAGTGTAATCATATATAAACTAAATTTCAATATTAAAATAATATCTTTACTTTTATTTATAAAGTTATGTCTTTAACTTTTAACATATTATACTTAATTTATTAATTTTAAAATGTTGTTGTATATAAATTATTATCATTTTAAAGCTACAACTTTTGAATAGTTTAGATAAAATACTTAAATTATTAATTTAAATATAACATTACATGGTCAATTTAAATATAAATTTTAGTTCAACTTAAACAACGCAAAGAATATTTTGTAAATCATTAAAAGTGACAAATTGTAGTGTCTTTATAATAATGATTATAAGTTTGTTAATAAAGTACAATAAATATTAAACTTAAAGTGTAATCTTAAATAAAATAAATTTTAATATTAAAATAATATCTTTACTTTTACTTATAAAGTGATGTCTTTAATTTTTAACATATTATACTTAATTTATTAGATTTAATATGTTATTATATGTAAACAATTATCAGTTTAAAGCTACAATTTTTGAACAGTTTGGATAAAATACTTAAATTGTTAATTTAAATATAACATTACATGGTCAACTTAAATATAAAATTTCAATTTCAATTAAAAAACTCAAATAATATTTTGTGAATAGTTAAAATTGATAAATTATACTGCTAAATGTAAAAACTAAATGTTAATCTCAATTTAACTAAAATATTTCCTAAATATATTTTTATAATCATTTAAATTTTCAAATAAGTAGCTTAAAATAACTTACAATAACAATAGTTAAAACTAGCTTTATATAAACGATTATATTGTTATCTTTAAAAACAAAAAAAAAAACATTCTTTTGATGTTTTAAATAATTATAGTGATAGAAATTAAAACGGTAAACAAATAAATTTTAAAAACTTAATTAACAATGACAAATAACATTAAACCATAAGTTATTTTTTATTTTCATTAATAAGTAACCCATGGGTAGAGGTCATTCAAACGATTGAGATTA
Source organism: Lactuca sativa (assembly GCF_002870075.4). NCBI lineage: Eukaryota > Viridiplantae > Streptophyta > Magnoliopsida > Asterales > Asteraceae > Lactuca > Lactuca sativa. The sequence goes on from NC_056628.2 coordinate 143,040,539, forward strand.
TGTAATTTTAATAGATGTATATATTATAATATAATTCAAAATAATCAATATATTATATATCAATTTCGTATACGAATTATATATCAAATTTAACAACAAAGTTATTGTTATATTTAAGAAAACATATATTTGTAAAGATTTCAACTATATAGGTGTTTCTGCGCAACATGCGGACATTCACCTAGTATAAATATACATAAATACATAAAGAAGATTTAAATATTTGTGAAAACTTAAAAACTCATAATCCGCTAATCTTTTTTCAAAACCAAGACCACTAATATTCTCCAAATGGTTCATCATATCTAGGAAAAAAAAATATATATATGTCGATTATTTTTATTTATTTATCTTTAAATGTGCATGTATGCACAATTGTTGCACACACACACAAACACACACACACAAACACACACATATATATATATATATATATATATATATATATATATATATATATATATATATATATATGTGTGTGTGTGTGTGTGTGTGTGTGTGTTCGGGGGACATTTTTTTTAATATTTTTCAAAACAAACACAACAATGTAACTTTAGCAACAACTTTTAATATAATTCCAACTAAAAATGTCAAAAAATAAACACAAAAACCAAAAATATGCATGCAAACATATTTAGATGTTCATACATGCATATTTACAAAAAAAAAAAAAAAAATGTTCGTCATATCATTTTTTTAGTGTTGATCCCTCTTAGACGCAATATTTGATGAATATGATGTACTGATTAAAAGTTCTTAGGTTCTCGCAAATGTTTAAGTTCTCAAAAGAAGATATATATATATATATATATATATATATATATATATATATATATATATATATATATATATATATATGACCATATCTAACCGCATAATCATACAATTAAATCTCTAGTATTGACATTTTTATCAAATGATTGAAATTTCATCTTAAAGTTCTCACTGTATTTTTAAAATTTACACTACTATAAAGAAGCTTATAATGACATACCAACAATGGCATAAACCATTTTACACTACTATAAAGAAGCTTATAATGACATACCAACAATGGCATAAACCATTTTTATGACAGGCAACAAAGATGTATATTATGTAAGTGGTACGTGTTTACAGCCATAATTGAAATAAAAAAGAATGGAACCGATTCACTGTTATTTTTGTCTTGTCATTCTAAAATAATACGTCGTAGTCTTTTATTTCTTTTATTTTTTTATTTTCCATAAATATCCCATCTATCGCTGTTCAAAACGCTTCCCTCATGCATGCTCAAGCTTACAGAGCCTCGTAGAAATGAAATTGAAGCGAGATCTCTACTCCATCATGTTTTCGCCTCATGAAATCGACACAATCACTCACCAACTCACGATTTGTGCCTCTGATCACGCCCTAACGAAATCGACCGGCGATTTAGGGTTTATAAGCTCATTACTACATCGGTGTTGTGCTCATTCATGTATTATGCATAAATGAACGAGTTTGATCGAATGTTACTGCTCAATTTTCTTCTTTCATCGTCCAACTTCAATGCACTCAACCGTTGATGAATCGATTATCTATCTCAGCTCATTGTTGAATTATCTGATTATACTTGTTTCAATTCCTCCACGATCATAACTAATTTAGAGCCTTATCTTTTAATGAGTTGCTCTCAGTTTGAAAGTGTTGTTTATTTGCCGATTTAATTACATGATATGCTTCTCCACGTTGCGGTTGTCTCTAATGATGTTTCAGTTTCTAGGTGTGACTCCGAATCAGATACTGATGTTTATCTTGTTGCTGAAACTCTTCAGGAAAGAAGAGATAATGAGGCTGTTGGTGATGACTCTCAGAACCTTGAAGGTTGGAATTTTAGTCCAACTTCAGATGTGGAGACAGCCTGTGTGTTCCCAAAGAACCCTTCAAAATTTAAGTTCACTTATCTTGTTTACTCATTACACAAAGTCAGACATCTTCACATATACGTTTCAACACTTGACAAAATTTTACATACACATATGCTTATCAGTTTTAACTGTTTGCAAAAAACTTATAATGATTATGATTTTCTAATTATTGAGGATCAAAAAAATCAAAACCGGAGATGCACATAAAAAGTTGTTACCTCTTTTGTAGTAACAATGGGGCAGAGATCATCAAACTTATGAAACTGATTCTTATAGTTAGTGTGAAAATACTCATATATTGCATTCTTCAAGATTCCAAGAGGATGATGATCTCTTCTATGAAGTTGCAATCCAACTTTAGTGAATATCATAAATAGATTTATAACTCCAAAGTTATGACTTGATAATATAGCATTTAATCAGTGCTATATAAGAGGGAGGTGGAAGAAAAAAAGAAATGAAGGTACATTTATAAAGTTATAAGTACGATTTTATGAGTAAAAAACACATTCAGGCACCATCTAGATTGTATTTCAACCGATTATCACACTATCAAATATCACTTGAAACTTTAAAACCTCAAATCCAAACACCTCTTAAAACAAGAAATCTCCCGTTTTCCGCAATCAAAATAATACAATCTGCCTGAATCAACGTGTATGTAAAATTTAACAACCAATCAAATCAATGCTTCTAATGTTTATGGTCAAAAGAATAAAGATTTGGAGTGGATAAATGTAAAACATTTCTAATAACTATGAAAAAGTGCATGCAAACACCCTCACATTTGTATTTTTTTAATCATGCATCGAGTAATGGAATTTTTGTGTGTTGTTTACATGTAGATATCACATTCAGGGAAAAAAGATGTTGAAGCATGTGATGATGATGGATTATATGTTGACTTTAATATGGATGAAGTTGACTTGAGCATTGAGAACTATGAAGAACTCTTTGGTGTAGGCCATAATGATCCTGAATATCTTTTTGCATAAGATGGGATTGATTGTTTGCTTGGTGGTGCCGAATCAAATTGCCATGGTTCATACGTTGCCAAGGTATTACTTTCACTCAATTACCCATGAATTTTTTTAATTCAATTTAAAAAAAAGATGTTATTTTAATGTGTTTTATTATGCGGTTAGGAATCATCAACTGGACATGGGAATCAAGTGCAACCAACATGCAGCAATGCAGCATCAACAAATTCATTAATAAGCTGAAAAACAAAACCAAATCCTTGTTATGGAAGACAACAATCACATATCTCATTCTCAAGTCTCACAGGAGAGAGTAGTGTCGGTGAATATCAAGATTGTGGAGCTTCTTCTTCAATGCTTCTAATGTTTTGTGTTACATTAATGAGAAAAGATTTTAATTCACTTTTGTTTTTCTTGATTTTTTAGATGCAAGAAGCGGTAAAGTCATAAGAGGAGATTAACAGATCTTTTTTATGAACGAGGGCGAGACAATTGAAAAAAAGGAGGTTGTGACCAAAATTTGTAGATTGTTGTTCATAAAATTGTAAGATTCATTGAAAAAAACCTAATTAACTTTTTTATCCCAAATGCGGGAAATAGCAATGTACTTTGCTATTTCTTGCATTTAAGTTTCCTTTACCATAAATAAGTAGAAACTAAGCTGCCATTTCTTGTATTTAAGCTTTCTTTACCATGATGTACTTTGTTATTTCTTGCATTTAAGCTTCCTTCACCATAAATAAGTGGAAATAAGTTACTATTTCATGCATTTAGGACTTGAAGTGTTGTAGAATTTTCACATATATATTCGTTAATTGATGAAAGACTTGAAATGTTATAAAATATTTACATATACAATTGTTTAATAGTTTTTTGCTAATATATAAATTTTTGTCTCAGTTTTAGGGGAAGAATGAATATACCAACATCGAGCTTGATACCAACGTAATTGTCAAATACATATTACCGGTAATATGTATTTGACAATTACGTTTTGATGAATTTTGATATATTTTTGAATTTGACACTAGTTTGTGTAATGGATTGCCTTTTTTATTGAGATTTGGTACAAATTTTCAAGATATATATATATATATATATATATATATATATATATATATATATATATATATATATATATATAATGTAAAACCATGGTATACAAAGTATGTCGTAAAAATATGTCAAAAATCACGTCGTACAAAATATATGTCATAAATATCTGTCATAATTACAAAAATGTTTTGAATTACGACATACAAAGTCAGTCATAAGTGTATGTCAAAAACGCATGTGGTGTATGTATGTCTTAATTGTAGGTCGTAAAGGTCTATCGTAAATTTTATGACAAGCCAAATGTCTATCATTTTCCTTTATGGCATGGCTTTCAATGACGGACATTTGTATGTCATGTATAGATATTTACGACAGACATTGTCTGTTAAGGAAAGGGTTTTTTCTAGTAGTGTTATTTAATCCGAATTATATATATATATATATATATATATATATATATATATATATATATATATATATATATAATTCGGATTAAATAAATTTTAAAAATACAGTAAGAACTTTAAGATGAAATTTCAATTTTTTGATTAAAAAATAAAAAAAAAAAAAAACCTGGAGATTTAATGTACGATTATGCGGTTAGATATGGTCACACGCCGATTGCCCTTTACCAATCACGCTTAACATGATTGTTAACGTGGTATTTTTGAATCCTCTTTAATAAATAAAGGTTTTTTTTGCCAAATGTCATATTCTTCTTCATTTTGACACTTGTCATTTTGTGAGAATTTTAGAAATTTTATTTTCCACTTGTCATTTTTTAAGGACTTCCATTTTCTTAAAATAAAATTTCATAAAATTGTAATGGGTTCTATAAGAAAATAAAATCATCCTATCAATTTGGTAATAAATTCTCATAAATACTTCAAACAATTTAATTTCGTTTGCAAATTTATTACATTACGTTATGTAAAGTATTACATTATAAAATATTTCATATTTATATATTGATATTAAAATTTTATTTTTAATAAACCCGTGGAATATACAGGTCTTACACCTAGTTATTGTATATAAGATGGGTCGATTTTGTTATGTTTTATTTTTGAACATGTCAAATATCAAATTCAAAGTTGATCAAATATTCTAAAGATGTATAAGTTGGTTTAAGTTTATTTAAATATTGTATATTTACAATCCTTTTCATCGTTTTATTAAAGAAAACATAATATTATTTCATCAGTAGAGTTATTTTTTTTTAACAGTTTTAAGATATAAAATTTATAAAAATCTTTAAAACAAATTAACAGAATTGTTTAAAGGTCGATCAAATCCGTTTTAACCTGTACAGAAAATTTGATATTTTATAACTCCATGCTAATTTAACGTATTATCTAACATTTTTAACTATGTTACCCTATATTCTATATTTTATAATTATTTTAGAAAGAAAGAAATTTTGTTTTCATTATGGATAATAATTGAGTGATTGATTATCTAATAAAGATTATGAGCACGGAAGTCAAATTGTCACACGAATCAAAATTGTCAGAGTTGCATTTGGTCCGAAATCCAGAAAGAAACATCCTCCCAATGCTTAGTTTCTTCTTGAACCTACTGCTTCCATTGCTGTCGGCAACATTATGAGATTTCCAAGATTAATAAAAACAAAAATAAGAGAAACCCAAAGAAACATTTTGATTTTACCTAAATCTTACATTAACAGTATAATAATTTGGATTTTTTAAGAAAAAAAGGCAAATATAAAATAAAAGAATGTTGTCAGAATTTGTTAACAACGAATCTTTATGAGCTCACGTTCATCGATTTTAGAAATCTAAGAAGCACCAAGTATTCCTTGCAATTAAAAATTTGCAATGGAAAGACTTGAATAGGATTCTTTTTTTGAGAGGTTAAATATACTCTATCTAAACTATTTTTTTTTTTTTTTTGAACCGACAAATATATTAAATATAAAAGAAAAAACAAAGATATCCCGACTAGAAAGGAGCTAGCAGGAAAAATAGAGTTTCGGTTTACATCATTATCATCACCTACTGCATTACATTGGAGTTTAATCAATTAAAAGGGCATGAGCACCAAACAGCACATTCACATATCTTTGTCGAGCTCTTGTATTTCAACCACATGTATACCATCGATTGGATATTATCAGCAAGCATTGGGGGAGTAGTTGGCAGTTTTTTAAATAGCCTCCCGTTCCTAGCCTTCCAAATCTCCCAGAGTGTACCATAACATATGTTGATCAAGACCTTCCTGTTCTTCCCGTGGCTTCCCTGCTGTGATACATACTTAATTAAAGTAGCTACTGTGTTAAATTGAAAGGGAGGCATGTTGCACCATCTCCAAAACCATTCCCAAATAGTCTTCGCAAAAGGACAAGTGAGCAGAATGTGATCTGGACTTTCATCCACCTACATACATTGTCCACATTGTACTGATTCTAACGTTGCACCTCTCTTGGATAGTTCTGTAGCTGTTGGTATCCTCCCAAGACTTGTTCGCCAGATGAAGCAAAGAACTTTGATGGGGACTTCCTTTATCCATTCAACCTTGACGTGAGGTTCTGGATCTTTTGGCCAGTCTATCAAATGCCTGACTATGTCAACATGATATCTACCATCTTCCGTTAGAACACATCTCCATTTGTCTTCTTCTGTTGTTGGCCGAAATTGATCCAATGATGAACAAATGGCTGTAAGATCGTTGATTTTTGGAGTAGTCTTCCAATCCCATTCTAATCTAGTGGGCTTCACTCTATCTTCCATTGTACATCTTTTTTTCTTTTCCAAAAATGATACCTTTAATGTTTCGTTCCCAAGCCATCTGTCTAGCCAAAACAATGTCTTATCACCTTTATTCACTTTTTTATTCATAATAACCTCCATCGGCACATCTACCTTCCTTAGTTATGTATCAATCGAGGCAATATTCTTCCAAACACCAATGCTCGATCGATTAGCTAGACATGTATCTTCATTTGATTTTATTTTATGAATTCCTTGGATAACCTAACTCCATAGTGTGTCTTGGTTTAATCTTAATCTCCACCACCACTTTGCGATAAGGGATAAGTTGAGGGCCCTGAGTGATCCCAATCCCACTCCCCCTGCTTCTTTGTGCTCTATAACTTTTTCCCAAGTCACCCAGTTTATCTTTTTATTGTTTTCCGTTTCCCCCCACAAAAATTTCCTTTGTATCCGTTCTAGTGCGCTTATAACCCCCATCGGTTCCACAAAGAGGGAGAAGAAGTAAGTGGGGAGGTTACCAAGAACTGATTTGATGAGAGTCAACCTTCCACCGAACGACAATGATTTTGCCTTCCACTATGATAGCTTCCCGTTAAATCTATTAATTACAGGCTGCCAGTTTTTCTTTAAGTTCATATTGGCACCTACTGGTACTCCGAGGTAGGTGAACGGTAGTGTTGCAGGCTCACATCCAAGTGGGGCTGCCATTCGGGAAGTCTCACGCATTGATGCGCCAACTCCAAACACCTTCGACTTATGAGAATTAACTTTGAGTCCTGAAGATGTATGGAAGCGGCAAAGTATTCTTGCCAAGTTCTTGATATTATTTTCGTCCCATTCGCCTATGAAGAGTGCATCATCTACATAAAAAAGATGTGAGATCATTTTGTTTGACATTGGAATTTTAATGCCATGAAACAGCCCTTTAGCACAAGTTGTTTTCATTGCAACATCGAGACCCTTCATAGCAATTATAAACAAGAATGGGGAGAGGGGATCCCCTTGCCTAACCCCTCTCTGAAGTGCGAATTCTTTGGTGGGAGCTCCATTGACAAGTACTGATGATCTAGTTGTAGTTAAGCATTCGCGAATCCATTTACGCCATTTCTCACTGTACCCCATTTGCATCAAGGTTAAGTCAAAGAAACTCCAATTGAATGAGTCGAATGCCTTATCAAAGTCGACCTTGAAAAGTAATATTTTCTTTTTCATCTTCTTTGACCATGAGCAAATTTCATTTACAATGAGGGGGGCATCCAATATACTTCTTCCGTCCACGTAGGCGGACTGGACTTCGTCCACAGTAAGTCCCACAACCTTCTGAAGTCTGCAGGCTAGCACTTTGGAAATTATCTTATAGAGACATCCAATGAGACTAATAGGACGAAAGTCCCCCAAAGATAGAGGATCTTTGACCTTAGCCACCAATGTTATGAAAGAGGAGTTACATCCTCTTGCTAATCTACCAGTTTGTTCAAAGTATTTAACCATAGAAAAGATGTCATATTTGAGCCTCTCCCAATGATGTTTGATGAATTTGAAAGTAAATACGTCCGGACCAGGGGCCTTTTCATTTCCACAAGCCCAAATAGTCGATTTGATTTCTTCGAGCATGAAAGGTTCTTCAAGGTTTTTGCTATCCAATTTAGAGAGAACCTTAAACTGATTGCTAATCAATTTTGGTCTCACGGGCCATCTATCCCTGAATTTGTTCTCAAAGAATCTAACTGCCTCATCCATTATTTCCTTTGCATCTGTAGACCAAGACCCATTGATTGTCAATCCATATATAGTGTTTTTGCGGTTCTTATTGTTTAAATACCCGTGAAAAAAACGGGTGTTCTCATCCCCATCAACTGCCCACCGGATTCGAGACTTTTTCTTGAGATCAAGGGCCGCCAGTTTCTCAAGCTCAATAATTTTTTGGTTTCCTACCTTACGTTTATTCATCTCATCTTCTGTCAGGGTTCTTGATTCAGCAGCCATATCCAACGAGTCTACTAGGTTCTTTAGCTGATTTAGCTCCGCCTTTTCTTTGGGGAATGTTGTAATTCTCCATTTCTTTAAGTGATCCTTAAGATATTTGAGCTTAGCAGCCATATACATATCAGGGGTTCCATATCCACTGAAGCTTTGTAGAGCGCAGTCGACAACCATGTTGAAATCTTCTCTTTGCATCCATCCATTAAAAAATCGAAATGGTCTGGGCCCAAAATCAACATAATCAGTGGATAGTAGTAATGGGCAGTGATCAGATAACTCCGTTGGTAGTGCGGTGACACTCGTGTTGGGGAAAATATCCAGGAACTTTGAGCAAACTAGAAATCTGTGTAGTTTGCTAAGTTTTAATTCATTCCGAAAAAAATAGGTAAATCTATGTCCCCCCATCTTGACACCGTGAAGACCGACTTCATGAATGAATTGGTTGAAATCTCGAGCACTGGATTGACAGAATTGGGAGTTGATTCGCTCATCAGAATGTCTCACTACGTTGAAATCCCCAAATATTATCCAAGTCCTCTTATTATCATTCATTATCTTGCTAAGATTCTCCCACAGTGTACATTTTTCTGGAATCGAATGAGGTCCGTATACATTATAGTTCTTCCTTGTAATCCTTTCCATTGCCCGATTGTGATTAGGAAGTGCCTGCTTTTGATAACCTCTGTGACATTGAAAAGACTTTCATCCCAAATGCTTAATATCCCACCCGATCTTCCGGTGGAGTCTACAGCTGCATGGCCAAAGTTGTTGGAGTCCCAACATCCTCCAACGTCTATGTCTTCTGAGTTCGTCATTTAAGTCTCCTGAATTCCAAGGAAAGATAATCGATGTTTGATTTTCAGTCTCCTGGCCCATACAATTTTTGGGGTTTCCCCCATCCCCCTGATGTTAAGTGACATCCAATTCATTGGATTACTCTGTTAGCTCCCACCTCGCCTAGTACTTCCGATAGTATGGGATTATCCATCTCTATTTCAAATCCCAGTTGCTTACCGACAGTAGCTGTATTCTCTGCCTCCAGTGAAGAGGATATACAATCATTAAGTTCAGCTCCTGATACCTTCTGTGAGTTTTCCCTGCACCCTTGTGCGGCCATGTTTAGGCTTTATATTTTGGAGATTACGTTCACATGTCGATGGGTGTAGAATGTCATCCTTTACTCTTTAACTATCTTATGTGCAAGGAATACACTACTTTAGCTCCAATTGACCTACATGAGCTTCTATTTCCAGTACACAACTATCAGGTTCGCTTCAACAGGTAAGCATGCTGCCTGATTACCGGCTCGCGGTTCGATGACTATTTCCCCTAATTCTCCTTTTGCCCAGCTCAGACAATGTGTATTTCTATTTGCGTCGCCTTCACGTTCGGTCAGATTGGTCGAGCTTATACATGTGTTCAGTAACTTACTTCATCAATTAGATGATGAAGACGTCATGAGAGTCTCCCTTTTGTATACGGTAAAGCAAGGATATGCCATACCCATCATCCAAACACATAAAATGCACATATGCATACTTGTTGGCATGTTTTTTAAAGACACAAGTTTTCGATCCCTTTTATTATAGTCATATGGCTTAATCATATTTATAAAGAAGTAGAGAGATAATATATTTATAAAGCAGCGTTGACAAATAACTTTTTTGACGATTAGTTTCTTACGAAAAAAAATAATTATTAGATTTTATTATTAGTTATTATGTAATAAAAAGTTACCATTTTTAAATAAAATATTTATTTTTGTGCCTTATATTTATATTATCTGTTTATATTATTTATGTAAATTAATTAATATTATTTCTAGTTTAGAAAATATAAATTAGTTTAAATACATGACTTTTATATTTTAAATTTTCATTTGCACCGAATTGAATTTCTTAGTAACTTTTTTTAATTCAAGTTTTCAAACTTTTGGGAAGTATTAATGAATTGTTGATGTATTATTGATTTGTACAAAACGGTTTATAACTTGTACTTCTTAAAATTCAAAATATAACTAATATTTTTTATAATATAGTACTAGTTGTGAGACCCACGTAGTACATGGGTTAATTTAAAAAAAAATGTTAAATATAAGAGTCATAATATTTGAGAACTTTGAATTTATAAGAAATAAGAAAAATAATGAATTGTTATTATTGAAATTTTTTATTTTTAAAATTTAAACAAATAATTTAAATAAATAAACAAAAGAAACTAATAAGCTTTAATTTGAGAATTTTGAAATTAAAAGATAGTTTCATTAATGAAATTGATATCCATTTATTATTATATTTATTGTAAGTACTACATTAAAATATTATATGAAATTTAATAAAATAGAAAAAACTTATAAATTGACATGTGGAAAAAAAATTAATTCAAAATAACCACAAAATGAAATTTAGCAAATTGAATAACAGTGTATCATGTGGCAAAAAGACATTTATTTATTAGAGTAGATAATATAATATAATATATTCCATTTTTAACTTTTGAAGACTTTTTTATTCAACTTCGACCTTAAATATTTTTATTTGTGTTATATATTACTTAATAAACCTTATAACAATGAAAAAACATTTAAAATACAATTCATTCATATATTTTGCATCAAGTATTATGTATCAAAAAATAAAAATATTTAAGATCAAAATTGAAGAAAAAATATTTCCAAAGTCAAAAATGGATTGGGATAGAGGTATATATATATATATATATATATATATATATATATATATATATATATATATATATATATATATATATATATATATATATATATGGGTAAGATCCGTTGAAAACTCATAGTTTCCCGAAAACCTGAGAACTAAAGGTGGAGCGTTAGATTAAAATTAACTCATTAAAGGCATGATCGTTATCTTATCGATCTCATTTAATGTTTATTTTTTTTTTTGTTATTGGAAATATTAATTAAAAGTTCTAAAAATTAACATAATAAATCAAATTTCGAAAATTTTTTTTTTAAAATAATTTTCGATTTTTTTTAAAAACTTGGAGATTTTTTCATTTTCTAATTGAAAAAAAGTACTGTATTTTTTTATAAAAAAAAACTGCATTTCTTTATAAAAAAACATTTTTTTTTTCAAAAAAACTACAATTTTTTCAATAAAAATTGTATTTTTTTTTTCAAAAAAACTGCATTTAAAAAAGATAGTGCAATTTTTTTATAAAACTGTATTTTTTTTTAAAAGTAAATTTTTAAAATTCAATAAAATATTAAAAAAACTAGAATATTTAAAAAAATAAAAAATAAAAATAAATAAAAATAAACTCTAATTGTTTTTTAACAAAAAAAAATCAACGTTTTAGGTTCATATATGCATATTTTTCAAGTACATATATGCATTTTTCTTATACTATAATATTCGTAAGTAATCATATAAAAATCGATTTTTATTTAATAATCTATAAACACAATAGTACAAGTATTTTATTCGATACAAAATAAAATATATAAAAAAAAGCAAAAAATACTAAAAAATTTCAAAGCGTTTTCATGTCTTCGTGTCAAGATTTCCATATTTTCTTTCATTTATCATTTTTCACATCTTCAATATTTTCCTCAAATTCTTCTAAATCTACAAGAAAAAAATTGATTAATGCAAAAAAACTCACAAAAATATATGTGTGCATATAGACGTAATTCATATGTGATTTATATTTAAATCACATGTAATTCATATGAAATTTATATGTGATTCACTTGTGATTTATATGTGAATCACATGTAATTCATATGTGAATCACTTGTGAATTACATGTGATTTATATGTATATTACATGTGATTTACATGTGAATCACATGTAATTCATATGTGAATCACTTGTGATCTACTTGTGAATTACATGTGATTCACTTGTGATATATTGCTAAAATGAAACAAATTAAAATAAATTATAAGGTTAAAAAAAAAATTAATTAAGATGATTTACATGTGATTCACAAATGATTCACATGTGAATCACAAGTGATTCACATGTAAATCACAAGTGATTCATGAAGCTCAATATAGAAACAATTAAAATAAACTATATGGTTAGAAAAAAATAAATAATTAAGATGATTTATATGTGATTCACATGTAAATCACAAATGATTCACATGTGTCACAAGTGATTCACATGTAAATCACAATATCAGATAAATGGACCTTTTCTTCCACATCTTTTGAATCCAAAAGTTGAATTCTGAATTTTAGCAACATTTGTAGATTCATGTTTGTTAGAAAAAAGGTAAAATAGATAAAAAAAAAAAATCATACCTTCATTTCATTAGTACCAAAAGTATAATAGAAACACTTTGTTTCAATATCTGATGCAAAAAATGCAGGTTTCCCTTCGGTCTGAATTTTAGTCCTCACGCCAGCATTTACAACATTTCTTACAGGTGAAGTTTATTGTCATGTGTTCCCAATTTTCGAGGCCAAAAATTTCATTTTTAAATAAATACTTCACAACATAGTTTACTAAAATACTACCAAGGTCATGTCATTTCATAAAACTATAACAGCGTGTTCGAAAACCATCTCAACATAAGTAATATAAATCAGAGGACAATCCCAAAAACTCAATGCGTAAATCATATGTATGTGTGTGTGATGCGTTGCTACACTGTCGACTGCTTCCCCTTACACGAAGAGGTACCTGAAACCAAAACTGAAACTGTAAGCACAAAGCTTAGTGAATTCCCCCATCATACCACATACCAATCAACATACATATTGTTGGGCGTTTCTGGGGTGCCCTACCTACCCATGGCAAGCCATTCTGGGGTGCTGACCTACCCATGTCAAGCTGTTTTGGGGTGTTGACCTACCCATGTCAGGCTATTTTGGGGTGTCGACCTACCCTTCGGTCTATCTTAACCTAACACGGGGACTATTTCACCCCCTACCGCTAAGATATAATATCATATAATAATCATGTTGTCAGACATATCTAGGGTGTCCGACCTGCTCGTTGGTCCTAGCGACCGAATCGGGGACTAGTCCCCTCCTAATGATACTATCTTACATAACATAACATACTAGCATAAACACGTATCAAGCAATAGTAAACCAAATAATTATCACAAAGACAATCATCCCAACTTAAACAACTACTAGTGGGCCGACCTTGGTGCCTTAGACCCACTTCATTGGAAGGTAACTCACCTCGATGTTGTGTAGCGTCTGTATTGTCCTCGATGTGAAAGTCGGCTCTCCTTGACTCCTCAATCCGTAGACGACAAATCTTATAAGTTATCAATCTTTACCCATAACCCCTTCAAGGGTCAACTTTTACCAAGTCAAAGTCAAACACTGGTCAAGTCAACTCTTTGGTTGACCAGACTCTCCGAGTTGGTCCGCCAACTCGTCGAGTCCCTTTGCCCACATAATACTACAAACATGTCCCCACTCGTCAATTCTAGCAAGAGCTCGACGAGTTCACCTTTAATAATACTTCAGCCAATCTTCAACCGACTCGGCGAGTTTTTCCTTGAACTTGTCGAGTTCATCTTCAACATATGAATGCGTCCAGTCTATGACTCGCCGAGTTGTAAGAACAACTCATCAAATCCATCTTCAAAGATTGGGAGATTGCCTTGAGCTCGCCGAGTATGTTCTAGCACTCGTCGAGTCCCATGACTTCCAGGTCCAAGGCAAACCCCTAGCAGGCTAAGCGTTCCTTCCACTCAACCAAAACCATTTCCAGAAGGCGTTTTTGAGGAAAACGTGTCTCGACTCGCCGATTCACCCAAGTGACTCGTCGAGTCCCTCCTTGTCCAAAACTATACAGTCGATTTCAGTGGGACTTAATGCATCCAAATCATATATTTGACCTCCTATGGTCCCTTTTACATGTAAAGTCACGAACTTGATGTCCATGCATGGGGTCTTTGGCTTAAAAAGACATAAAATATGGTCTACAAGATGCATGGGGTGTTTATGGCAACAAGGTGGGCACCTTAATGCCATAAAGACCCCAAATAACCCTAGATCTGAAGCACAAACCGACTTCCAATACTCAATCCCGAATTCAACCTCTCTAGGGCTTAGAAAGATGTAGAAAAAGGCCCAAAACCAAGAACTAGACAATGAATACACAAAGTTTCAGCTTTATACCTCTAATAAGATAGAAATATGCTCAAAACTCTGGATCTTCTTGTTCCCCCTTGATCTCACAAGCCTCTTACTCTTCTTCAAGCTTCAATCACACAGAGTAACACCACAAGGCTCAAGAACACACTAATAACGACAAGGGTTTTGAGTTAGGGTTGGCTCTGGACGATGGGGACTGAGTTGAGGGGTTATAATGTGTTTAAATAGGGTGCAAACCCTTAATTTAGGGTTTCATTCGAACAGCGTCTGCCCTCCTTAATGTATCCAGAACCTCTCGCAAGTGCTCCTCATGCCACTCTCACGTCTTGGAATAAACCAAGATGTCGTCAATGAAAATTATCACAGACCAATCTAACATTGGCCTGCACACGCGGTTCATGAGATCCATGAACGCGGCAGGAGCATTGGTGAGCCCGAAAGGCATCACCACAAACTCATAGTGACCATAACGCGTTCGAAAGGCTGTCTTCTGCACATCCTCCTCTCTAACCCTCATCTTATGATAACCTAAACGCAAGTCGATCTTGGAGAACCAAAATTCTCCCTATAGCTGGTCAAAGAGGTCATCAATCCTCGGGAGTGGGTAACGGTTCTTCACCGTTACCTTATTCAGTTCCCGATAATCTATACACATCTGATGCGACCCGTCCTTCTTCTTCACAAATAAAATCGGGGCTCCCCAGGGTGAACTGCTCGGTCTAATGAATCCATTGTCTAACAGCTCCTGCAGCTGTGTAGACAAATTCTGCATCTCAGGAGGAGCCAACTGATACGGTGCCTTGGCTATCGGAGCCGCACCTAGGACTAGGTCGATCCTGAACTCTACCTGCCTCTCCGGAGGTATCCCAGGCAACTCCTCAGGGAATACATCTGCGAACTCTCGTACTATTGGCACATCTCCCACCGTCGCCTTACCCGCCTCCCGGGTATCCACAACACATGACACATATCCCGCACAATCCCGCTAAAGGTAGCGCCTAGCTCTCGCTGCTGAACATAAGGTTGGTCCTTGTTGTGGCCTCTCGCCTTGAATCACCAGTTCTTCCTCACTTGGGGTTCTGATCCGCACCAATTGTTGCGCGCAGTCAATCACTTCCCCATTGGGGCTTAGCCAATCCATACCAATAATGACCTTGTTCCCCCGTAAAGGTATGGAAACCAAGTCTACCAGGTAACGCTCCTCGAACAACCTCACAATCTCTGTAAACCTCTTATGCTCGCACTGACCGGTCGTCCGCAATCTCGATCTCTAGAGGGCAATCCAACATGCTCGAGGACTCAAGAAACTTCTTTCTAAGCGCAAGAGAGACAAACGATCGGATAGCACCCGAATTAAACAACACCTGAACTGGGATACAGTTCACATGGAACGATCCTAAACAGATCATACACATCACACATCAAAATCACAATGACATAACATAAAAGATTAGAGAGAAGAAATCATACCCGTCACCATATCGGGTGCAACACGTGCCTCCTCAGCTGTCAACTAAAATTCTTGGCTCCGCACCACTGGAGCCTCTGTCTTGACCTTCCGGCCATCCACAACTCGTGATGTCGCTGGAGTCGGCGCCACCACTGGCGCTGCTGCTAATACTACTGGCAATCTAGGAAAGTTGGCCTTCTTATGGCCCCTCTGATTGCAATGGAAGCAAATCAGGTCTGATGTCTGAACTATGGGAGCGGGGGCAGTACAATCTCTGCCAAAGCGCGCCGTCTTGCCACACTTGTAGCAGCCTGACGATCCTGCTCTACAAGCTCCTTCATACGGCCTGTCGCATTTCCTGCAGCGTCTCTGGCCCGGCTGGCCTTTCGACCTGACGTCGGATCCCTTGGGTTTCTTCCTCGAAACCCCTGTAACCTACTCAGTCTCCACCTTCCTCTTCCTAAGGTTCTCCAAATCAATCTCCCTCTCACGCGCCCTGGCAATCATGGACTCCAAGGTCGGGCAGGCTGAATAGCTGACGTGCTCCCGAATGTCAGCCCTCAACATGTCATGGTAGCGGGTCTTCCGCATCTCCTCATCCCCAGCATACCGAGGTACCAAAAAGGCCCTCTCCCTGAACTTGGCGGTGATCTCCGCAACTGACTCTGTAGTCTGTCTAATATCCAGAAACTCCCTGGCCAGCTGTTGAAGCTCCACAGCTGGCGCAAACTCCTCCCTGAACCAGGTCATAAAGTCTGGCCAAGTCATAGCCTCCACGACTGGGGCTCCCAGCAAGTCACCAACTAACTCCCACCAATCTCTAGCTTTGTCCCTCAAACAACCCGCAGCAAAGCGGACCTTCGACCCCTCTGGGCAGAATCTCGTCAACTGTACAGACTCAATGTCCGCAATCCATCTCTTGGCTGCAATGGGGTCCTTCCCACCATGAAAGCTTGGCAAACCACTCCCTCGAAAGTCCTTAAAGGACGGTGTGCAAGTAGCCGACTGGTTGGACGCCAAGTCACTCCTGAATGCTTGGAGGCGATCCTCCATCAGCTCAACACTCCCTTCCTTGATCGACCCGAAAATAACTGGGGGCGCCTCAAGGATACCTCTTGTGATCTCAGACGCGATGAACTCGCGTAGCCCGTCATTGACCTGCTCGGACCCTGCACCCGAGCCTGATCCTGATCCTGAACCTCTGCTCCATGTCGTGTGACCACCATACTGAAAATAAAACACGTAGACGTTAGGATCATACATACTTTTGAGAGGTCTCACACACTCCTCCAGTTTCTTGGTTCCATCTCGGCCCTCCTTAACTTGAGTACGGATCCTCTTCTTTCAGTAGTACAGACCCATACTACCTTCCACATCTATCCGTACTTTCCTCAAGGATTGTCTCAACTTCACCAAGTCCCCTTACCAATATCCATTTCCAACTGATTTCATCCTAGGCTTTCCTAAGGCACCCTCCGACCTACTCTCTGCCATCAGCTGCACTTAGGGGTCCCTACCATCTTTCCCTAACTAGCTTGTGAATACTGTTAGATATTCGCTTAATAGTTAGTTAAAGTTAGCCAGAACCTCTATAGCACAAAGCAACCAACATTCGTGCATTGAGTAACCGAATCAAGCATAACCTAATCAGGCTATCTCACTGCTAACTACAGCTCTAACATACGGCTCGATGAGCTCCTATAACAGGAATACAAGGCACCCTTCCAAGATCCTTAGCCCTTTTCTAGCATGCAGTTCTCATAAACACATAGCAGGCATACAAGGCATCCTCCTAAATCCTTAGCCCTAATCTAGCATGCAGTTCTCATAATCACATAACAGGCATACAAGGCATCCTCCTAGATCCTTAGCCCTAATCTAGCATGCAATTCTCATAATCATATCATATAACATAACACGTATGGGTATCTTGAGGAAAACTTACTTGATCTTGGCCGGTCGCACATGTCACACACCTCGTTCTTTCTCAGAACTCTTTAATTTAGATTTTAGAAAAACTATTTCCTTGTAAAAAAATCTTTCAAGCACTCGGTTTAAGTCCAGACACCCTCGAGGGTGTGTCCGAATCCCTCAAACCAAGGCTCTGATACCAACTTGTAACATCCCAATTTTCGAGGCCAAAAATTTCATTTTTAAATAAATACTTCACAACATAGTTTACCAAAACATTACCAAGGTCATGTCATTTCATAAAACTATAACAGCGTGTTCGAAAACCATCTCAACATAAGTAATATAAATCAGAGTACAATCCCAGAAACTCAATGCGGAAACCATATGTGTGTGTGATGCGTTGCTACACCGCCGACCCCTTCCCTTTAGACGAAGAGGTACCTGAAACCAAAACTGAAACTGTAAGCACAAAGCTTAGTGAGTTCCCCCATCATACCACATACCAATCAACATACATATTGTCGGGCGATTCTAGGGTGCCAGACCTACCCATGTCAAGCCATTCTAGGGTGTTGACCTGCCCATGTCAAGCCGTTCTGGGGTGCTGACCTACCCATGTCAGGCTATTCTAAGGTGCTGACCTACCCTCCGGTCTATCTCAACTGAACACGGGGACTATTTCACCCTGTACCGCTAGCACATAATATCATATCATAATCATGTTGTTAGACATATCTGGGGTGTCCGACCTGCCCGTTGGTCCTAGCGACCGAATCGGGGACTAGTCCCCTCCTACAGATACTATCTCGCATAACATAGCATACTAGCATACACACGTATAAAGCAATAGTAAACCAGATAATTATCACAAAGGCAGTCATCCCAACTTAAACAACTACTAGTGAGCCGGCCTTAGTGCCTTAGACCCACTTCTACTGGAAGGTAACTCACCTCGATGTCGTGTAGCGTCTGCATTGTCCTTGATGTGAAAGTCGGATCTCCTCGACTCCTCAATCTACACGACAACCCTTCTAAGTTATCAATCTGTACCCACAACCCCTTCAAGGGTCAACTCGAATCCAAGTCAAAGTCAAACTCAAAGTCAAACACCGGTCAAGTCAACTCTTTGGTTGACCAGACTCGCCGAGTTGGTCCGCCAACTCGCCAAGTCCCTTTGCCTACATAATACTACAAACTTGTCCCCATTCGTCGAGTCTAGCAAGAGCTCGACGAGTTCACCTTCAACAATACTTCAGCCAATCTTCAACCGAATCGACGAGTACTTCCTTGAACTCGTCGAGTTCATCTTCAGCATATGAATGCGTCCAGTCTATGACTCGCCGAGTTGTAAGAACAACTCGTCGAATCCATCTTTAAAGATTAGGAGATTGCCTTGGGCTTGCCAATTGTTTTGTAGCACTCGTCGAGTCCCATGACTTCCAGGTCCAAGGCAAACCCCTAGCAGGCTGAGCGTTCCTTCCACTCAACCAAAACCATTTCCAGAAGGCGTTTTTGGGGAAAAGTGTCTCGACTCGCCGAGTCACCCATGTGACTCGTTGAGTCCCTCCTTGTCCAAAACTATACAGTCGATTTCAGTGGGACTTAATGCATCCAAATCATATATTTGACCTCCTATGGTCCCTTTTACACGTAAAGTCACGAACTTGATGTCCATGCATGGGGTCTTTGGCTTAAAAAGACATAAAAGATGGTCTACAAGATGCATGGGGTGTTTATGGCAACAAGGTGGGCACCTTAATGCCATAAAGACCCCAAATAACCCCAGATTTGAAGCACAAACCGACTTCCAATACTCAATCCCGAATTCAACCTCTCTAGGGCTTACAAAGATGTAGAAAAAGGCCCAAAACCAAGAACTAGACAATGAATACACAATGTTTCAGCTTTATACCTCTAATAAGATGGAAATATGCTCAAAACTCTGGATCTTCTTGTTCCCCCTTGATCTCACAAGCCTCTTACTCTTCTTCAAGCTTCAATCACACAGAGTAACACCACAAGGCTCAAGAACACACTAAAAACGTATAGGGTTTCGAGTTAGGGTTTGCTATGGACGATGGGGCTGAGTTGAGGGGTTATAATGTGTTTAAATAGGGTGCAAGACCCTCAATTTAGGGTTTAATTCAAACAGCGTCTACTCGCCGAGTCGGTCTCCCGACTCATCGAGTAGACTACTTAAACTTCCTACGGATCACGACTCTACTCGACGAGTTGGGCCTCCAACTCGTCGAGTCCCAGAGAAAAACATAATAAATACTTGAATTAAAGACATACCAGGAATCGGGTGTTACATCATGGGTTCATCAACCGACCTTGTTTGAAATTGGATGTATGCAGCCTTGTTGTGACCATAATTTGGGCTGCAAGAGACAAAGAACATCATAAATTAAAGTTGAAAAAAGAAAAGGTGCATCATTTTACTCAAATTGTGAAGCATATAAATACATTGATCTGTTTTTGGTGCATTCTTCATGTCATCTTGGGTGATGATGGGGTCAATCTCCTTTTTAATCAAACATTGCTTTCTTTTGATCTTGACTTATAAAAAGGAAGAAAAAAGATGCATTTAACTACAAGGAAAAGGAAAAACAATGTGTTGCAATATTGCATGATTGAGTATGATAAATTGATAATTTTATTACCTTCTGCTCTATCTGGCTAACATATGGACATGTGGGGCAGAAAAATCTGGCAGGAAGATGCAAATTTGACAACTCATACTTCAACAACATCCCATAAGTTGGGCAAAATTCAATATCTACAACCCTTTGTAGCTAATGCTCTGAAAAAATACACATGATATAGTTCTCAGATGTGTGTGTGTTCTACTGGAATGATTTTATTCTAGATATGAATGAACTAGCTAAGATTTTGATTGAGTGGTAATTCATCAAACAAACTGTAAAACATCAACCTGATGACATATTTCATCTCCAGGATCTTTAGCTAGATGATCCTCCACAACAGTAAGATCTAAAGGAAGATTCAATCCGACAATAGCTAAATTTTCTCGAATCCTCCCCCATTGAGTTTTCATATCATTCAGACGATTTTCAGCTTGCCTTTTTTTTTCTCCCTCTCATACAGAAATCCTGATCGCATCTCATGTAATTCCCCCTCAATGTCAGTTGCCTTATGCTGGATTCTGGTTTCTGTTTCCAGTTCTATTAATGGAATCATCAGTTCCTTAGTATTGTAATATGCTGGACTTCTGCAATAACAGATAAAACTTACGCATAATTAGCTCAAAATAGAATCTCTGAATCTCGAATTACCTAATTTATATCAAATGGGATTTGCAGAATTCATCATTTGAAATTGAGTGCAGAATGAATAGATCCACATATTAGGAAGAAAAATTGAATTAAAACGATTTTAAATATGAGATCGTCGTTGATAAATGAAGAACAGGGTAACGCTTTAATCCATACAGATTCATTCCATCTCTAATTGAAATAACCAACAATTTAATATTAGTTCTGTTACAATCCACTAGATCAAAATTAATGCAATAATATAAATCGATATACATGGATTTCTAAAATTATGTGTTGAAATCGAAGAACTTGCCAAACTCCCCGATTTCATCAATACAGGTCTATTCTCTGAATCCAAATCACGATTGTACAAAAATGCTTTCTGATCTATCATACTCCGTGTTCACATTTCCATTGACATCCTAATATGGGGAAAACAACGATGAATATGTATGAGTGGTCGATTAGAGCATATTGTGGGATTGAGAGAACGACAACGAGAGAGATGGAGAAAGAGATATGGGGAAAATAATTAGTTCACGGATTTAAGATATGTCGATTAATAAAAATAGATTTAAGATATTATTTAGTTATATATTTGTTTCCTATATTACCCCTGTCTCATTTAATTGATATGCCCCCTCCTCTTTAGTTTTCTGATTAATTACAAAAACGTTATTATGCATCTTGACCCTTTTTTTATCCAACGTTCCACTTTTAGTTCTCAGATTCTCGGAAAACTATAAGTTCTCAAATGATCATTCATCTCTCTCTCTCACTCTCTCTCTCTCTCTCTCTCTCTATATATATATATATATATATATATATATATATATATATATATATAGTTAAGTTATGTGAGACGGTCTAATTTTGTGAGACCGTGAGACGTAATCCTAACTATTCATTTGGTAGATAACACAAAAATCATTTTTAAAATGCAAAATAATTGAAAATTTTCAAATTTTTTTTCAAATATTATTTTCGGAATTTATATTTTCCAAAAAAATAAATAAATAAATAAAAATATTTTTTTACATATTCTAGTAGAATAATAGAATATTCTACAGATCCGAGAAATCTAGTATAATATTCTAGCATTCTAAATATCACATTAGAATATTTACAATGTAATAATCTATTATAATATTATTTCATGTATTTTAAAAAAAAAACGGTATTTTTTTATTTTTTTTAGGTAATTAAAGTTCCGAAAATAATAATTAAAAAAATATTTTTAGATTTTTCCTTTTATTTTGCATTTTAAAATTATTTTTAGATTTGGTCTCCCGGTCTCACAAAATTAGTATGGTCTCAAATGAAACTGAATATATATATATATATATATATATATATATATATATATATATATATATATATATATATATATATATATATATATATATATATATATATATATATATATATATATATATATATATATGGGAAAAGTGAATATACCCTTAAGGGTATATAAGCTTAGGTACCCAAACTCACCATACTATATCGTTTTGTATCATATATAGACATTGTAATTGTCCAATATTCTTATAATTCAACTTCTAAATTGAATTACTTCAAAGATTTTTATAAATTTCATGTTTATCTTCCTCTTATATAATTATCATTTTCAACAATAATATATATAGCCTAGTAAGTGTTCGACAAAAAGATGTGATGTAAAAAGAAGATAATAGTGAAAATTTAAAAATATTGAATATAAATCAAGTTAAGGATTGAAGTTTAACAATATTATAATGAATATATCAAACAAATAGACGTATTACTATGAGTTTAAGTATCTAAGCTTATATACCTTAAGGGTATATTCATTTTTCCATATATATATATATATATATATATATATATATATATATATATATATATATATATATATATATATATATATATATATATATAT
>NC_056628.2:143068845-143143845 GCF_002870075.4 Lactuca sativa
ATAAAGCAAAGGAAAAAAAAAAACATCCTCCGTCAAATCTAGGTAACATCCTACAAGACTAAGATCTCTTTTTGAAGTTTGTGGTATCGGACATATGAGGTTTCCTTAATTGTATCAATTTGGCTACGTGAATTTAAAAGGGACACTTGTCCAAATTAAGGATAGTATATGTAAACCCTAATGGCCAAATTCATGGTAGGAACGCTTTAAGTTTAGTTGCATGCTGTAAAGATGGTTGATCTATTAAGACGTATTTGGTATATGCCCATTCTCAACACAATTAAACTTTATTAATTGTGTTTAGCATCAATAAGTAGACAATATACAATAGAAGCTTGATACATTCAAATAGGTTATACGGTATACACGATGAAATGAGCTTCATATATATATGGTTAACCTACAAAGATTCAAATTGCAAACTAAACTTGTTGGTTCTATGGTGTTGTAATCACTTTCGACTAATATTTATATATTACAACTGGATTAAAAATGTATGGTGTAACCCTGGACTAGCTTTCTTCTTGCAGAAGGAAAGGAATTCAAAAGGCATGAAGAATGAGAGGTCATATGAAGTAAGCTCATCAAGCCATTCACAGACCAGCCTTAAGAAGCCTAGCCTAGAGTTCACTTTAGGAAGATCTCAGTGAATTTTATATATATATATATATATATATATATATATATATATATATATATATATATATATATATATATATATATATATATATATATATATATATATATATATATATATATATATATATATATATATATATATATATATATATATATTACTACTCATTTAGATATCATTGAGTTTTTTTAATGGGAGCTGGTGAAAAGAATGGTGCCCACTGGAAAATCTGTAGAGAAAAGTAAAAGAATGGGAAAAAGAGAGCAAAAGGAAGGCAACAAGACAAGAAAGGGTACACAAAGCAACAAAAGGGAGTAGGGTTTTGAAAAGCATATCTTTGCTATTGAAAATTTGTGAGAGACCCATTATCTGACCCTTTTGATATTATAGATCTTGATTATATGTAAAAAAAAATTAATGAGTTTTGACTTTTCAATCGATCTTATAATTTTTCTTGAATTCTATGGCAAACATCAATGTGTTGACTGTGTTCTTTATTTTAGTCGATATCAAGTGATGTTCTTTCTCTTTGAGGTCGAGAGTTCTAGTCTCATCGTGGACATAGCCAATGTTTTAAAAACTGATGTTTTAGTTAAACCGGTATGATGAATGATTTATGGTTCAACCGGTTTAACCGGTTCGACCGTCTGATAATCTGATGTATCGTAACTTTCATCTTTATTCCTAGTGTCCTACATACATATATAAATCAATGATTTGACGTTTACAAACTCAAACATTAAAAAGATACATAAAAACAAGTTATAGATCTATACAAACACATTAAAAAACATATAACGATTAGTTTTACATCAGTCTATGTATATTAAAAAGAAAATAAAGTACAAACTGAAATAAATTATAGTTTTAAATGAATATAAAAGCTTCTTAAAGTTTACCATGTTTTTTTTTTTGAAAATTCCAAAATCAATGTGAAAAAAATTATCAATGTTTATTATGCAAAAATGTTTAATTTCCATATGTTTTTATCCAAATTAACTGATTCAACTGGTTTTTTTACAAAAACTGATCGGTTCTTTCTGGTTCAAAAATATAAAAAAACCGGAGCTAGTTGAATGTTATCTTCTTCGGTTACCGGTTCGACCGGCCGATTCAAACCGATTTTTAAAACATTTGACATAAATGAAATTACATGTTAACTTAAAGAAAAAATTAGATTTGCTGTTTAAACATAAAAATTAGTCATTGCATCTTTGCCTTGCCACATGTGCCAATAAAACAGATATAGTATAAGTGATAAAGAACTTAAGATATATTTTAAATGACGACGACTATATTAAACTACGTATATGCCTGCTTTGTATACAAATTAAATTGTATGGTAAAATGTTATTGTCATATATATGAAGATAAAAATTTAATCTAATATAAATATGTAAAAACTAAGATATAAACTGCTAATTACAAATATGATAGATACAATGTATTAATAATCTTTTCATCCAAAAGTTGAACAAAATATAATCATCCTTCACGTCAGTTATATATATATATATATATATATATATATATATATATATATATATATATATATATATATATATATATATATATATATATATATATATATATATATATATAATCCAATATAAAAAACATAATAAATAAATAAAAAATATATGTTACAATAATTATCTCAAAATCAAAAAATAAAAAATAAAATGTTACATATTAATAATAATAGAAAAGTTCATGACTCGTAGATATAAATAAATAAATAAAGTCACAATTTTGTGATTTGTGAGACATACTTTTAATCGATTTCATCTTCGTTTATGATTTCCTTTTAAATCAAACTGATTCACTTATAAAACTTTATCTTTCTGTTTTTTCGTACAACAAACTTTGATTTCCTTTTTATTTCATCATGAAAATTTTAAAGAACCCTTAAACTCCATTTACGAATTCAATTTAAAGTGAGAAAAGAGAGGAAATTGATGGAAGAGAAAGGAAAATAAAAAAAAAATTGGTGTTCATGAGTTTTATTAAAAGAAAGAAGTTGAAGGAAATGAAATGATCACTTTCCCTCCTAACTTTTATTTCGATTTGGAAGGATTTTGAGAGAAAAAACAAAAATGTTTAATTTTCCTTCCACTTCTCTCAAACTCGGGAACACAATATATATATATATATATATATATATATATATATATATATATATATATATATATATATATATATATATATATATATATATATATATATATTTCCTTTCTTTTTTCTTCTTTTCTCTCCTTAATTTCTTTTCTCTTCTCTTCTTTATTTGCTACAACTCATTAACGGAGTGTAAGTGTCATCTTAATTGGACATAGTTCCTTAAAGCGAAAAATCAAAACTGATGTTATTAGGGCCATTCCAAGCCAATTTGGGGCCAAATGAGACCCCTTAATAAATGAAAAATCAAATAATTATAACTACTAGTTCATTTTGTTTTAGTAACATTTATCAAAAGACAAATGAGATCTACAATAAAACTTTTTTATAGATTAAATATACAATACCTTCTATATGATTTTTGATAAATAAAACATTCTATATGTCTTCATATATCTATAATGAGCCTTTGTATAGATTAAATATAAAATACCCATAATTAAAAAAATTAATAAATTAAATATACAATATTTTCCATGACTTTCTGATAAATTAAACATTATATATGCCTTCATATTTCTATAATGAGCCTTTTTATAATGCCATGCTTTTTTTAATGGTATAGGCAAATAAGTAAAACCAAATAAATCAACTTTAGTTGGAGTACATAGTACAAACTGTTGGGTTTTGAGCATTATAACACTCTTATGGTGCACATGCAACCCTGAATGCTTTGGATCTATGTTTTCTCTGATTATACATGCATTTTGTTTTTCCAAAGCATTCACCCTAGCAAGCATACAATTGAAGTTATATAATAAAACTTATTTTGGATGCATACCTCTTGAATAGGGTAGAGTTCTTGACCTTTGAAAGCTTGAGAACCTCAAGTGTGATGCCTCTATTGGTTCACAAACACCATATGCAAAAGGAGGCTTGAGAGGATAGGCTAGCAAACTCAAAATCGTTTATCACTCTCTTGGAATGATGGGGCAATCGATTTTGGCTCTAGGGGGCTCTATTTATAGTGTTGTACATGCTAGGGTTACACTTTGTAAACCCTAATAACCCATGACTTTCCACATTCTCATGCTCCATGGGTTTAACCTCCATGGACTATCAATGGATTAGTTTAGCCCACCTACATGATCATGGATCATTGGCCCACACTACAACAATGATTGATCTACATAATCAATCCCCCTATATTTAATTAGTCTCTTTTGACCACAAAATTAGTTCCAAATTAATTATTGATCAATACTAATTAAATAATATGACTTCATATTAATATATTATACTTTTAATATATTAATAAACCCTAAATAACCTTACTGTAACATCCGGTTTACCAAGTATAATATTTTAATTATTTAATTTAAAGATTTTGGAGGGACTCGACGAGTTGGTGCCTCAACTCGTCGAGTAGGGTCGCGACCTGCTGACATGGATAATGAATGGACTCGGCGAGTCAGAGAGATGACTCGTCGAGTCAGCGTTGTTGGCAGAAACCCTAATTCTTTTGGGCCTGGGCCTATTTAAAGGCACTTATAGCCTCCTTGACACCCCCCATTAGTGTCATTCGTCACTTGAGAGAAACCCTAGAGACATTTGTGGGCAAGAGAGGGAAAGAGACTCATTGGAGGTCATTCCTTGGGGAGAAGATCAAGGGTGTTGCAAGGATCAAGAAGAGAGCTTGTGGATCTATTTCATCCCCATCTTCAGCTTCAGATCAAGGTATGAAGTCCTTACCTTTCTTGTTTTATTGAATAGATCCTTTGAGTATGAGAAGTTAGGGCTCATATCACTTTTGGTGGGGTTTTGGGTGCATCAAACCCCCTCTTCTGAGTATGCCATAGATTTGGACCTTGTAAGGTACAAAGAGTCAGAAAGTAGGAAGATATTGTTGTGCAACCATGAGGTTTTGAAGTTGGGAAGCTTTAATAGAGCGAAATATACCATGCATGGATATCAAGATCAGACCTTTATTTAACTTTTGAGTATTAGGAGGTTCGATCTATGAGTTAGAGTTATAGATCTGACCTCAGGTGGCTAAATGAGAAATATGATGGAGCCAACTCACCGAGTCCATGGGATGGCTCGACGAGTCATGGTAGGTTTGACCTTGTAGCCTTGACCCAGTGTTAACTAATCGAGTTGGGAGTCAACTCAGTGAGCTGAGTGAACCCTAGGAAGAACGTGGAGAATACGAGTGGACTTGGCGAGTCAGGTCAATCTTGATTGTTGAGTCAGTCTGGCTTTCTGTTGACTTCCTGGGTGGGGCAATAAGGGGTAAAATAGACTTTTACCCATCCCGAGGGTAAAAAGGGGAAAAAGGACTTAAGGAGTAAATGAGTAATAAAGAGGATAATGATTGAGATGCTTGTCTTATGTGTTAGGCGGAGGCTAGTCCAAGATTTCTGAGTGCTTGTCGGTTACCTGCTAGCCGAGGTGAGTCTTCTCATTATACCTTATCTAGAGTGGTAATTATGTGTGTCCGGAAGGTCTTATGTGCTTATACACGATATGTGATATATGTTTTATGTGATATGCTATGTTATGAGTTTGCCTGGTTTGGACCGGAAGGTCGACAGGGTTTGGACTGGAAGGTCGACAGAGTTGGGTCGGAAGGTCAACAGAGTAGGACCGGAAGGTCATCATGGGTAGGGTCGGAAGGTCTACCAGAGTTGTGGTACCGAAAGGTCTCGTAGAGTTATACCTCGAGTGGCTAATCATATGTGTCTGGTATTTTGGTCAACTCACTAAGCCTTGTGCTTACCGTGTTATGTGTTATGTGTTTCAGGTTTTCCTCAAGATCGCAAGATGGCACCGGCTTGATTGTACACACCAGAGAAAGAATTATGTTTCGAGGATCCTGGATTATTAATTGATTAAACACAGAGTTATGTTTTGTAAACTAAAGAAATGATGTTTTATGAAATGTGTTATGAAGATTATATGATTAAAAATGAAAATTTTGTTTTGAAAATTTACGTCGTTACAATTTGGTATCAGAGCCTTGGTTTAAAGGATTCGGATACACCTTCGGGTAAATCTGGACTCAAACTGAGGATTTGAGAAAAAACTTCAAATAAATGATTTTTCTAAAGCGAACAAGAGTTTCTAAGAGAAAACGAGAAAGAGCAGTGTGTACAATTAGCCAGAGCCCGAATGGTGATTTCCCTAAATACCCTTACTTTTGTATTATGAGATATTTATGATATATGTTATGAGATATTATGCATGCTAGAGATGGGCTAGGTATTTCATATTTAGGACTAGAGTGACCCGATTTGTGATGTCTTAGCCTAGGAGTTGTTGTTATCTGTGATATGCTTTCGAGTATGTGTTAACTAAGAGTATCTAGCAGTAATCCTTTTTAGAGACGGATTTGAGTAGAGGAGTAATCTAGGAGAGATACCTACATGAGCATTTGTGGAGTCTTCTGAGAGGGTAGTCATATGCCCATGTGGGGTGAAGTTGCTTGAGTTCGGTGATATCCTACGAGTATGAGGAGAGTAAGTAGGATAATAGCCTAGAGGGGTTTTACGTGCTAGTAGAGATTATTCAATGCCCGAATGCTACTTGCTTCGTGCTTTGTGGAACTCTCGATGATGGGAGTCAGCTACCAAGTGAATATGATGATATTCAGGAGATAGATGGTTGGCATCATTAGGAGTTCTTCAGCAGCTGATGGCGGAGAAGTGTGAGGACCTAGGAAGAGCCTAGGGGTGACCATGGTCAGATGAGTGCGCTGACAGAGTAGAGCGTTTCGATGTGGAGCGAACACGCATGATGGGATGGGTGATCAAGAAAGTTGAGCAGCTACTTAGAAACATTGGGATGGTCCGTGTAGAAAGTATGGGTAGATGTGGCAAGTAGTATAGGCCCGTACTACCAAAAGCAGAGGACCTATACTCAAAACAGGGGGTATTCCGGAGGTTCTAAGTAGCAGATTGAGAGGTGAGGTCATGGTTCGAGTACCATGCTTTGTAACAGATTGAGAGGTGATGTCATGGTTCGAGTACCATGCTTTGTAGCAGATTGAAAGGTGAGGTCATGGTTCGAGTATCATGCTTTGTAGCAGATTGAAAGGTGATGACATGGTTCGAGTACCATGATTTGTAGCAGATTGAGAGGTGAGGTCATGGTTCGAGTACCATGCTTTGTAGCAAATTGAGAGGTGATGTCGTGGTTCGAGTACCATGATTCGTAGCAGGTAATGCTTGTGTTTTTCCAGTTATCCCATCGTGATTGATTAGGCGGAGATCAGATGTGATAGAGTATGAGGCCAGGGGGCATGATTTGTCACACCCCAAAACCAAGAACGGCAGAAACGTTATGGGGCGGAGGACGTCATGTAAAGTATCACAACAGTGCAAAGTAGTGAACAAGCAACAACATCATCCATTGCATTAATAGTAAAATTTTAATACATGTGTGTTCTTTCATAGAATAAAACACCATAATAAATAACCAAAATAAAAGACGAATCTTGACTGCTCCGTCTTCTCAAAACCTGGTCATCGTACCTGTCTACTGGTGACCTGAGAATACAAGTTATTTTGAAAGCGTAGATCAGCATAAAGCTGGTGAGTTCATAAGTATTTTAGTGTCATTGATTTGTAAAGTTTTGAAGAAAAGACTTGTAATTGTTCAATGAAAAAGTTTGTATAAGTATGAAAACCCTAGAAAATCCCATATTTCCTACTAATATAAAATGTAGTCTTTTACCAATACCCGACTGTTTAGAAGGTTTGCTTCTCTGTAAAAATGAAGGTTTTTCCCAAGTACAACTATTACTATCAAAATATAGATTACCTCATCGCTTATGTGAATGTGTCACAAAATAAAAGTAATAGGGAAAATTATATAATCATTGAAATCGTATCCATTTGTCTAGGATAAACACGACGCGGTAAATCGCCGAACAGTACAACCGAGGTCATCTATGGATGAGCTGATCCCACTATAGCTAGCAGTCGGGTGTAGAATGGTCAGTCCCGTAGTGTGTAAACGTCTTCCTAGTATAGTATGTAGTAGTCTTCCTAGTATAGTATGTTGCAATTCTCTTCGTATAGTATACTTGTATAGACTCATGAATGAACTGACTCATGTGTAATTCCTTGTACTAGGAATAGTAAATAGTATCTCCTAAACTATACCTATTATAGTTTACTAGTAATTTATGTATAAGAATGAATGAAAGTATGCCTTTGCTACCCAAAGGTATTGAACTGACTGATAGAACTTTTATGTCTACATATGTATACATAATATATAACTAATATTTAGACGACATTCAGACAAATAACCGATACCCTAAGGCCCATCCAAACAAGGAAAAGGAATTAAAGCGAGTTAGCAGTCCTAAGTCCTTTAAACATTACTTACATAACTATATATATATATATATATATATATATATATATATATATATAGGCATGCATTTGACAATATATAAAAGTTTAAAAGAAGTTTTGTAAAACATTTGAAGAGTTGAATAATAAATATTGATGACTTGATGTCAATTTATAAAACGATTTAAAAGCAGTTTGTTTGATATAAATAGTTTAAAGTATAAGAAATCCTTTGTCCGAAACGTAGTTTGAAGTACATGAAATCCTTTGTTTGAAATACAGTTATAACAGAATTTGAAAGGAAAGATTTAGTATATAAAACAAGTTTGATAAAGAGTTTAACATGTAAAAACGTTTGAGAAAACATTTTGAAGTAGTTTGCTTGGTAAAACAGCTAAAAGTATAGTGAAATCCATTTATGTGCTAGTTATTAATCACATGTAATTGATATAATAACTAGTATGATTCAACTTGTATCCCCCCCCCCCCCCATAAAAGCATTTAAAAGGTTGATTAAGGGGTATGAACTCACCTTATGTTTGGTGATCCAAATGGTTCAAGTAAGGATTGAGCAGTTCCCCAAATGAATTCCCGATACACAAATGAGTCCTAATGACATATATTGATGCATATATGTGTATAATTAGTGTATAATACAACTAAGCATGAAGGAAATAGCCTAAGGGACTAAGGAACTTGGACATGAAGAGATCAATCACATGTGATTGATCAAAGGGAAGTGTGTGGCCACACTTAAGTATGTTTACGGCCAACACACATGAGTTTGCGGCCAAACAATGAGTTTACGGACGTAAACTCATGGACATAATGCCTAAGTGAGTGATTTAAGGTCCTAACAACATCCATTAAGATTTTAACGTCAATGGCTTGCTTGTTGCAAGAGTTTAGTGCTCAAATATGCATCAACATGGAGTTTACGGCCAAGGGTGTTCTTGGGTCATAAAATCAAGGTGTTTCTAGGGAAATACATGTTTTCAAGGATTTAATTCAAAGCTTCCTAGTAGATATGAAGTATAATGAAGAGTACTTACGATATAGAAGCTTGAAAGGGTTGATTTTGGCCAAGAACACTAGTGTGTGTGTGTTCTTGGTGTTCTTGGTGTTTCTTGAAGATCTAAACAAACATGATTTTCATGGATGAAATCAATGTATGAAGCTAGTTAATAAGGTGTATCAACTAATCAAGCGATATAACACTTACTCTTTTGAAGATCTAAGGTGAAAGTTGGATGATAGTTGAGAGAGAATGAGGGAAAATCGGCCAAGGAAAGAAAGAAATGAAAGAAATTGTCAAAACTTGTATATATGGGGTGAGTTTACGGCCCACATGGAGTTTACGGCGGTAAACTCCAATGTGGTGGCCGTGAACTCATGATGTTTGGTGTTTGAGGCTTGATTATTGTTCAGTGGTTCTAGTTGGTACTTCCTAGCACTCATTCCTTCAGTGTATTGGGCTCAGAACACTCAAACAGACTCCAAACAATGCTAAATGTTAGCAGGAGTGAGTCTAACTTAAGGTTGATTGGATTGGCTTTTATAGCAAAAAAAATTCGGGTTGTCACATGATTGAACGAGTTTCAACGAAGCATCCCTTGTGAGGGAAGCAAGATAACTACAAGGTATTTTTGGTGAGATATCAGATGAAGTCGCAAGACTCAAGGATGAGTAGAGATGGCATTTATGGAGGATTGCGGCCTGAGTTGAGCAATCAGCCGATAGTGGAGATGTCACCTTCTATGAATTGAGTGGTGCTATTTCCGTTTCCTATGGGAAACATAAGAGGTGTTGAGATTTCAGTTTCTGAATTTTGGGGGTAAAATCTGCGGGTTAGCATTAATGGCGATCTTCCAGTAGAGTATTTGGGCAGTATGCCTGCCGTAGGGTAATGTTATAGCATGAACAGGTTGTCAGTGGGGACTGGGATGGTCAAGGACCAGGATACACCATATCTGAGTATATTAGGGCATGTCTTAGCTACAGCGAAGGACGATCAGGAGGAGTATATCAGGGCGGTGGCTCTTATTGTCTATGATGGGTATTGAGTGTAGAAATGAGGTCTCTACTCTTATGATAATTAACGTGATGGAACGTTGCTTGAGGAGTCGAGGATAAGGAGTATGATGGTTCATTATTTCCAGACTAAGAGTCAGTGTTACTATTAGGCAGTTGAGATGTCCGGTAGTGGGATGGTATGAGATTCTGAATGACTAGAGGCAGTCATGATGAGAAGTTTCTGAGGATTTCATCTGAGATTCGGGTATTGGAGTTGCTTGATCTCTATCGGGGAGATCATTGAGCGTTGTGTAGCCCCTTCCAAGAGTAGGTGCGATGTTACTGGTAGAAACAGTCTATGGGATAGATTGTTAATGCACCAATCGGTGATGGGTCGAACCCTAAGTGGGGGAGAACCGGGTATTTTATTGAAGGGATCAGATATTTGTTCAAGAGCGGTTAGAGAACTGCATATAGAGACCTATGGAACGTATTCATGAGACCATGGTTATTGGTGGTCGAGGCGAGTTGCAGAGCAAGGTAATGCATGTTGTGCATGTTCGAGAAAGGATGAGTGTCTCCACGGTAGGTGGCTATTGGTCGGAGACCTTGTGGTGGTTAGGAATTCTTTAAGGTTATAATGGTGGATTCGAGGCGGTTGGCTCGTAAGGTTCGTTCGGCGGTTGAGAATTTCTGGTGCAATGTATGGGCTGGTATATGCAGTTGGGAAGGGCAGAAGTTGATTAGGCAACCAACTTCCGGGTCGTTATGAGTATACTTGCATGAGTTTTGGGAATTTTTAGGAGGGAGTTTCGGATTGTCGACAACATTTTCCGAGTCATTGACCATTTCTCCGTGTTTCAAATTGAGAATTGGAGTATCCTGAAATTTTGGGTTGTGTAACAGGAAGATCAGTGGTGAAAAGAATTATGCAGGGATGCGTTGCGTATCCGAGTATGATGGCGTAAGTAGGAGATCAGTGCCTGAGGCAAGACATTGTGAGGTTCTATGATGGTGTACCGAGATATCTGAGTTTAATGCCTTGAAATTTGGAATATTTGGGGTCTTGAGTTTGAGACGGAAAGTGGGGCACCAGGTATATATGGTTCCAGTGGGAGCCCTTCGGCTAATGGTAGCAAGTGAGATTATTTAAGAATATGGATTGCAGTGAGAAAAGGGGGTTTGGTCGTGACAGTTGCCGCCAGAAATTATGATGCATAATTTGGATAGTGTGAGCACCTATCTATGTTGGTCCGCGGAGCATGAGTTAGGTGTTTTTTGTTTTTCTGAAGCCAAAATGTCTGCAGTCTGCGGACCACATCTGCAAGCCTCTACAGCAGAAGAGGTGGACCAAACGTCTGTAGTCTGCAATAAGAAGACTGTTTGTTTTTTAACGTCTGCAGGCTGCTGAAATAAACTGAATTTTAAATAAAATTATTTTACAAACTTAAAATGATTTTTCAACACCAAAATTTTAATAATAATAGTCTTATAACATTGAAAATAAAATTCATGCAACTCAATTAGTCATACAATAAAAAAAATTGTTTTACAATAACAATTTCATTTAAAACAATTCAATTTATATTATGCATCAACTGATCAGCAATTTCATCCCATAACTGAGTCATATAGTCACGGTCTGCTGCAGTACCATGTGTTGGAATCCCGTCTTCGTCATCATCAATGGCCACATTGTTATTTTGAAACGGGACATTAGGTTCATCGTATCGTGCGAAATACTCATCACTCAATCCTTCTTTCCTTATATAATTATGAAGCGAGAAGCATGCCATGGCAATGTTTCTTTGTGTCACAAATGGGAATGGTGCCATCCTCTTCAATATAGGGAAGCGTGCTTTCAAAGCACCAAAAGCACGCTCAATGACATTCCAAAGTTTTGCATGTCCATGGTTAAATTTTTCTTTATTGGTCAATGCACGTCTTTGACGAAAATCTCCAAGCCAATACCTCACATTAAGATAAGGGGCCATAAATCCTCGAGGGTGTGCATACGCGGCATCACAAAGATAATATTTGTCTGAAAAAAAATGCAAAACACTAATCAATTTTCAAATTAAGATAAAAATATTTAAAAAAAAAAACAAAAACTTACCTGGTGGTGGAAACGAGAATGATGCTTGTGGATCGGCTACTGCTTCTGATAATATTCTAGAGTCATGTGCTACCCCTTCTCACCCGGTCACAACAAATGTAAAAATCATATTGAAGTCACAAATTTCCAATGCGTTTTGGTAGCAATCTCCCTTTCCCCTACTTCTATATAAGTCTTGTTTCTTAGCAAGGACAACAGCATGTATCAAAGTGCCATCAAGTGCACCAACTGCTCCTTTGAAAACCCTTCGTAGCCTCCTATTATGTCCTGGAATGTTTGGATTCGGATTAAAAGATGTTGGTACTATAACATCTTGTGCGAAAAGCATCATTTTTTCCAACACTTCATAAAAAAATTTATGAATTGTTTGCTTCGAGTGTTGAAATCTCCGCTTGATAATCACGTAACGTTGATTATGTTCGATCATCATCAAAAACATAGCCATCTTTTCCTCAACTGATACATGTTTGTTGTCCTTTAATGAGTAATTTGCTCTAAAATGAGCACATAGTCGTACAAAAGATTCACGGGACATGCGTAATACTTCAACACATTGTAAACGATTACGGTGTAATAACTCCAATGTGTATTCATGTCCCGTCATTTCCGAATCATTATCCCGCAATCGTTTCACACCCCTCTTCCAAAAATAACGGATGTATAGGTACATTAGAATTACGAGAAGTAACTTTTGATCGTGATCCATATGAACCTAAAATCAACAAAGTAGAACTTTAAAAAACATTACATAAACCATATTTCAAGTATCAAATAAACATTCCATTAATCATATTTCAAGTACCAAAATAACATTACATAAACCATATTCCAAGTAGCAAAATAACAAAAAATAGTTCCAACAAGGGCAAAAAGACCTAACAAAATAGTTCCAACAAAGGCAAAAACATTTAACAAAGTAGTTCCAACAAAGCA
Organism: Lactuca sativa; assembly: GCF_002870075.4. Taxonomy (NCBI): domain Eukaryota; kingdom Viridiplantae; phylum Streptophyta; class Magnoliopsida; order Asterales; family Asteraceae; genus Lactuca; species Lactuca sativa. The sequence goes on from NC_056628.2 coordinate 143,082,020, forward strand.
AAAAGACATAACAAATAGTTTCAACACTAGAAAATCATCGAACAATCTTCCCATCCTTCAAAACACCTAAACTGGTACCCGTCATCTCAAGCCACCCTCGTAATATCTCGGGAACATCGGGCAAATGCATCCACATCTCTCTCATGTTCATGGTTCCTCCAAAAATATGATATGCGACAAAGCGTAAAGGATCTGTAGGGCCTAACTGAAGGACCTCTAACTTCTCTAAACACTGAGGAATTGTATACCCTTTAGTCAAACTTTATAGAGCTTTCTTCATTTCAAATGCTAAATCGTCAGCAGTAATAGAAGTTCCATCAGGTGAAGAAGCAGACGGTGAGGCACTAGGAGCTACATGAGTTGAGGGTTTAGCCCTTTTGTTGGGGTTACCGGATGGTGTAGCAGCAAAAGGTGAACCAGCAAAAGGTGAAGCAGCAGAAGGTGGTGGCTCATGATGAGAAGTGTCAACGCCATCATCATCCATTGCATCAAAAGGGGTGGCGGTGATCTAAAGTGATGGAACACAATAGGAGGATGCGCCAGCTACTGATGATGATTGGGTTGAGTAACTCCTAAAATTACCAGTGGCACTATTTCCATCAAAAAGACGTGCACAAAGATCTGGAAAAGGCAGTGGAATTGTTCTCAAAGAAGCAGCTTTCGGATGCCCCTAAACCCAAATGTAACAAGAAATAGTATAAGAATATTTGGCAATTTCAAACGTAAATGTTATATATATATATATATATATATATATATATATATATATATATATATATATATATATATATATATATTGTATATTAATGTATATGTACCTTCTTAAAATCATCCCACTCCTCGGCTGTTAAATTAAAAGTGTTTGTTTGAGAATTGTATATATTACCGGTTTTGTTTTTTAAATATACACATCCAGTGTATTTGGCTTTCAGATTGTCATATGCGTTTTTCATTTGTTTTTGAGTCAACTCAACCCCAAATTTCTCCTTAAGAATTCTTCCAAGCCTTATCCATGAATCTTTCTGCAAACTCAATCCTTTTCTACCAATACTCTCTACTTCTTCAATACAAGTATCCAATAAGCATTTTAAATGCTCATTGGTCCATTGTTGTTTTTCTCCCATTTCTAATAACCAAATAACAATAAATAATCAACAAGTAACATCATTATTTCAAGAAAAAGCTTGATTTCAGCACATCCTAGGCAAATTATATCATCCACAAATCGAAAAAGGGCTACCTATTTAGGGAATTGAGAGGGTAAGTTTGTAATTTTGTTTTATTTTCAATGATAATAATGTGTAATTTTGTTTTATTTTCACGGCATTATTTCAATAAATTTTGTTTTAGTAAACTTTTTATTTTCACGACAAATTTGTAATTTTGTTTTATTTTCAATCACAATAATGTGAAACTTTTTATTCAATTATAAATAACCTCAATTAGAGTGTTTTAATTCAAAGTTTTCTAATAAATTTTATAAATCAAAATCATTAGTACCAACACACATCCAAACAGCTAGTGAGTTTTCCATTTTACTTCTATCAAATAAACAAAACTTATGACTCTTTTTGATGCTTTCTATCATATACATATACACAATCAACAATCATATACATATACACTATCATATACATATACACAATCAATAATCATATATATATATATATATATATATATATACACAATCAAAACTCATATACACATATACAATCACAATCAACAATCATATACATATACACTATCATATACATATACACAATCAAAAATCATATACACATAAACAATCACAATCAACAAGAGAATATGTTATCTTTTGCTTCACAGTTATGTATATTGGCTTCCAATCAAAGAAAAATATAAATCCAATTTGTTTACAAATCCAATTTGTTTACAGGTAAGATTTTCAATTTGCTGGGAATTTGGCTTTCAATTTTAGCAAGAATATATGATAGATTATACACCTCCAAGATTTTCTGTGAAACAAGGATGTGAATCAAACAAGAAATTGAACAAAGATGTGAATCAAACAAGTTGAATTGAAATTGAAATCGACAGAGAGAGAGAGAGAGGAGGTGACGACAAACCAGATTGCTCGCTAGTTTTCGATGTGCCCTTGATGTTCGCTCGCTGCTGCAATCCACGGTGATGGTCGCAAAATCGGAGGACGCCGGATCGGAGAGGAAGGCTGCGATCGGTGGTTTTGATCGGAGAGGAGGGTTGCGACGGTGCTGGTCGCTACAAGATGGAGTCGAACAATCGAGGGTTTTTTTCTGGGAGGTTGGGAGGTTGGACGACGAATGGAGGCGGAAACCAAAAAAAACGCGTTTTTTTAGGTCAAAGGCATTGCAGACTTTAAAAGAGGCTATCCCATATCTGTGTGGTGTCTGCGCGTGGTCTGCGCCTCGCAGACAGAAGAGGTCACGCAGACCCGCAGAGAAAAAACAAACACGCTCTTAGTGGACGTAGTAGGGTGTTGTGATGCTACGGGGAGTTGTAGTACTCACTAGTCAGCGAAAGGTTGTTGTGGTGCTACGGGGAGCCGTAGTACTCACTGGTCAATGAGAGGGTGTTGTGATGCTACGGGGAGTCGTAATACTTACTAGTCAGCAAAAGGGTGTTGTGATGCTACGGGGAGCCGTAGTACTTACTAGTCAGCAAAAGGTTGTTGTGGTGCTACGGGGAGCCGTAGTACTCAATAGTCAGAGAGAGGTTGTTGTGATGTTGCGGGGAGTCGTAGTACTCACTAATCAGTGAGAGGTTGTTGTGATGCTGCAGGGAGCTGTAGTACTCACTAGTCAGCGAGAGGGTGTTGTGATACTACGGGGAGCCGTAGTACTCACTAGTCAGCGAGAGGGTGTTGAGATGAAGTACTCTCTAATTAGAGCACGACGTAGAAGAGTTTTAGGCTTGGGTAGCCCTAATATTTGAGTTTTGGGAGTCTAGTGGTCGGACCAGGGGCAAGATTGGGGGTCTCCTCAATGATCGGGAATCGTTATATCTGCCATACTTTCACAAAATGGTGTGAAGCATAGTGATGAAGGCGTGCATGCTATAATTTCTCGAGATCACGAGTTCAAACCTCATTCTGCTTGTTTTCTTCCTTATGCGTGTTTTTTTTTCAACCTAAGATGTTGACATGACATGCTACGTCGGCTGTCACATCAATCACCCTTCCACATTGGTACTCCACCTCACAAATTAACTATCTGAAAATGTCAGATAGTTAAAATGAATAAATTAGCCGATTTTTTGATTTGTCTATTCAATTTAATCGTTAATTTTCCTAAAATTTTGTAGATTTCCTATAGTCTAATCCTTATTTGGCTTGGAGTTTTTGGATTTCAGTTTTTATGGCATCCATATTTAGGACATGAGAGACCAAGATGCGTTGTTTCCTTAATATATGAATATCCTCTTAGCTGTCGGAAGATGTAATACCTTAGGAGCTAATTGATATCACAAAGGTAGAGTAAAAACATGATATTGGTTTTGTTGTGATATTTAAAATGGTATTTTATACATGTTGAATTGTAATATATGTGTAACATAGTTTGTTAAATATATAAATATAAATATGTTAGACTTATAAATAGATATAATAAAATATGGGACCTAGGGACTTAGATAACTATTTTAATAAGCAAGTTTTAAATTTAATAACTGTTTTTTTATAAAACTGTAAATTTGTAACATCGATTTTTCAAATATTGATTTTGAAATATACATTTTTCAAAATAAAAACTAACCTAAACGTATGAATAGAACACAACTCATATATAATTTATGAAATATCAACTTGGTGGATATGCGCCGGATTGACCAAGACTATTAGAATCATGTTGGTCATCGAATGACCTTCCACAGTTTGGGCCTGGTCCATCAGACTATCAATGTAAAGATCTGATATTTAACCAATGTGAAATGTTTTTACTACTATATTATTATACTAGTTGTGAGTCTCGTGTAATACACGGGTTGATTAAAAAAATTAAATATAAAATGTAGACATTAAGTATTTTCTAAAGTAAAATTTTGAAATAAATATAAACTAAATGATGAATAAATAAGTAATTCAATTTATACTAATAAAAAATTATTATCATGTTTTAAATAATGGTGTTGAATACGAAGGTGTAAAAATTAAGTATTTTTTAAAGTAAACTTTTAAATAAATACAATAAATAGAATAAACCACAAGGACCATTTAAGTAATTTGTCTTAATTATTCTATAATAATAAAACTAATTAATATAAATTCACAAATGGAATTTATTAATATATTAATAGAAATAAGTATTCACAAATGGAAGGTTTACTATATACATTAATTGACATTAATTACTATAAGGTGGCATTTAATATGTGAAATTGAATAAAAAATAAAAAAAAATATATAAAAATGACAAGTGGAAAAAAAATAATTTTAAAATTATAAGAAAATGACATGTGTCAAATTCAATAAGAAGTTGACATTTGGCAAAATTATCTTTATTTATTAGGGTAGACTAGTTTATAATTCTTAGAACTATGGTGACAAAATTAATTAAACTTTTATTGTGATAACTCAAAATTATTAATCAGTTATTTTAAATAAATTATTAATTAAAATCAATTTTTCTAGTTATAAAAAATTATAATCGTTAATTTAAATAAATATGTGAAATTATATCATCTTATAATTTGTATCAATTTTATTTTAATTTTTATTCTAATGTTATTAATTTAATTTAATTAGAGTGAAAAATTTGAATTTTGAAATTTGAAATTGAAAATTAATAGGTTGACAAGTGGTATGTATTAATTAGGAGGCTTAATAGGGTGACACTTGACAAAAGAAGAATAAAATATGTATTAATTAAAAGACTTAATAGAATGACACATGTTAAAAGGAGATTAAAATTATTCTTTTATTAGAATAGGAGATTATGCGTCAATAAAACAAAAAGAGTTATATAACAAGTTTACAAGAATATGTTGTGTAGATATTGCTGAATTGTAGTGTGGTCCTGGACTGGTGGTACTGAACCCGACCGAACTGGTTGGTACCGGGTTTTTTTTTAAGACCATATCCGATTGCTATAAAATCCAGTGTAATTAAGTGGCTTATAGATATTCAAGTTGCATGAGAGATTAGTGAATTGTAAAGTCATCGATTAAAAACCAAAGTAGTAAATGTGTATCAAGCAATCTTTCAAAAAAAATCCAACATGTAAAAACTTCCAAAGTATGTGATGTAAACATTTGGAATCGGGTTATGGTGCTACATACCCAGTAGTATCCTTGTTTTTAATCGAGTTGAAGCTTGACATAATAAAATTTGTGTTAGACGAACAACACTCTATATACTTGATTAGGATCAATCTTTAGTGATAAACATGGATTTGTTGTTATTTAACTAATTACTTAATGGCATATTCTTGTTTTGATACTACGTTTCAGAAAATGGCTGTGAAGCACGTAACAAAGCAAAAATTACAAGGCAAGATTTTGGTCCAAATCGAGGTGTCTATGCCACCAGATGACAGCATTATGTATTATTATTGTAGTTATTTAGTTTTTTTTGTTAGAAGTTTCATGTTAATTAATAATAATACAGAATACATGTGTTTGTTTTGTTGTTGATTAGTGATGCAATCAAAGCGGCGCAAGAAGCCAGGCCAACTCTAACTCTATGTATGTTTTTTTAGGGAAATTGTGTAATCTAACCCACAAATGAAGTCTTTAAAAAAATAATTTTTTTTTTAAAATAACTACTCTCCTGTATAAGTCATTAGGCTAGGGGGAGTGGTCACACCCACCCCACCGGAAAAGTGCTCCACATGTTGTCACATCCATAAATTTTACACCAATTTTAAACTTTTTCAATCATAAGTGAAAGTCAAATAGCATTGTTTACAAAAATGCTTTCAAATCAATATCTATCAGAGTGTCCCAAAATCATAACATAAGGATGAGGAGCGGTACGGTCACGCCTTCGCCTTTCCATGATCTCCTGAAGTACCTGAAACAATAAATTGAAAACTGTAAGCCCGATGGCTTAATGAGCTACCCCCAAAATACCAATACCACACTGACAATGTCATATCAGTAACAATCAATCAATCAACATGCATACTGGCCATCGGCCTGACTGGACCTCCCTACTAGGCCTACGATCTATCTAAATCAATCCCGAGCCTTCGGCATGACTGGTCCGCCTCGTGGGCCTACAGTCTCCCCGGACCGCTCATAGGGTATGTTGGTCTTCAGCACAAAGCAGGACCGCCTCAACCCAACCAATCAAGCAAATAACCATGTGCACATATCTATCATATACTGGCATATACAAACATCAAACATGTCTATCACACTGATCATCAATCATAGAATTCTCTCATAACTAGAGTACCGACCTAGCAGGTCACTAACATACCAATCCTTACGGATCATAAGAGCATAACATACTGTCTACCCTGACTCTGATCTAATAGATCATAACCACAGGTAGCATATCATACAATAACAACTAAAGGGTCGGCCTTAGTGCCGTAGTCCCTATCGATATAGTGAGGATAACTCACATTGCAATTGTCGACTCGGAAGATACACTCCAACTCTCGGATCACTCGACACAGGCTCCACGACCTATGATCATAGTACAATATACTCATAAGTCCTTAACCTTATAAGGTACTCCATAACCCACCAGTCAACCCCTGGTCAAAGTCAAAGTCCTCAGCCAAGGTCAACAGTCCATGTTGACCCCAACTCGCCGAGTACCCTCGTCTACTTGTCGAGTTCCTTAAGTACAATCCAACTCGCCGAGTCATCGGGTTGACTCGTTGAGTTCCTTCGATCCTCGTTTCAACTTTAAGGCCACCCGTCGAGTTCCCTCCTTGTAACTCGACGGATACACACGCATACATAATACAGGGAAAACTCATCCGACTCGCCAAGTTGTTCTTTAACTCGTCGAGTCTTATGGTAATCTTCATCGGACTCGCCGAGTTGTTCATCCCACTCGTCGAGTTCACGGCCATCTTCATGTGACTCGCCGAGTCCATTGAGTCCTCTTTCCATACAAACTTGTTTTGAGCTATGCAGCGGCTCCAAATCACAGATCCAAGCTTCTAGGGCATGCTTATCACGTAAAGTTGCAAACTTTACGTGCATGCATGGCCTTAAAGGCTCCAAATGCCAAATCTAAGTTCTTAATGGGCTTCATGCCCAAGAGGGACCTCAATCACAACCAAAACTATGACTTTATGCTTCTAGAATCCGAAGAGGGTCCAGATCTGAAGTTACAACTTCATATCTAACCGATAGCTCATCATACCAACTTGAAAATCCATAAAAAGCCCTAGAAACTCAACAAAAGGGAAAAAGGGAAGTAAGGATGGCACTTTGATACCTCCAAAGGATGCTAGCTGAGGTAAATCCTACTTCCCACGCCTTCCTTGCTTTAATTTCTTTGCACTCCTCGCTTTCTTCCTCCAAGATTCTCTTCCCAAGCTTCAAACACCACATAAAGGCACACACACACACACACACACGTATAAGGACTCTCAGGACTCTCTAGAGCTGTAAAGAGGCCCAAGGGAGGCTAAGGTCCCTTTAAATAGGGGTGCAAACCCCGGGATTTAGGGTTTCATCTTCCAGCTCCTACTCGTCGAGTCCCAATATGGACTCGTTGAGTAGGTCACTTAACACGCGATCCCATCTCGCTGCTACTCGACGAGTGGGTCAACCAACTCGTCGAGTAGAGCTTAACCCAAGAAATTCTATTTAAGCAATACCTGAGAATCGGGGCGTTACAACTCTCCCCCACTTGAACTAGACTTCGCCCTCGAAGTCCGCTGGAATAAACAACGTCGGGTAATGCTCGCGCATCTCCGCCTTCGGCTCCCATGTCCACTCGGATCCCCTCCGATGTTCCCACTGTACCTTTACCAAAGGTATTTCCTTGTTCCGTAGAATATTTTTCTTCCTTTCCAAAATAGCCATAGGCCTCTCCACATAGTTCAGGCGCTCATCGACCTGAATGTCATCCAACGACATCACTGCCTACTGGTCCATAATGCATTTTCGCAATTGTGAAACATGAAACGTGTTGTGGATCCGGCTGACCTCTTCCGGAAGCTCTAGCCTCTAAGCCACCCTTCCAACCCTGGCAACAATCCTGAATGGCCCAATATAACGGGGACCCAATTTTCCCCTCTTCCTGAAGCGGATCACACCCTTCCAGGGTGAGACCTTCAGGAGAACCATGTCACCCACTTGAAATTCCAGCTCAGATCGGCATCGGTCGGCATAACTTTTCTGCCGACTCTGAGTGGTCTGCAGTCGCTGTCTAATTTGCTGTATCATCTCGGTAGTTTGAAAAACTACATCTGTCCGACTCATCACCCTGTGTCCAACCTCGCCCCAGCAGACTGGGGTCCTACACTTCCGTCCATACAACAGCTCGAAAGATGAGGCGCCAATACTGGAATGATAGCTATTGTTGTAGGCGAAATTTGCAAGCGGTGGGTGGGAATCCCAACATCCACCAAAGTCAATGACGCACACCCTCAACATATCCTCGAGGGTCTGAATGATCCGCTCACTATGCACATCGGTTTGCGCATGGAACGTCGTGCTAAAATGCAGTCGTGTACCCAGTTCCTCATGGAATTTCTGCCAAAAACGGGAAGTAAACCTGACATCTCGATCGGAAATGATAGAAACTGGAACCCTATGGCGAGAGACAATCTCGCGGACGTACAGGTCGGCCAACTTCTCTACCGACGAACTCTCCCGTATGGCTAGGAAATGGGCACTCTTGGTCAATCGATCCACGATGACCCATATAGAATTGAACCCCCTTGCCGTCTTCGGCAACTTCATGATGAAATCCATCGCGATTCGTTCCCATTTCCACATGGGAATCTCCAGAGGTTGCAGCTTACCATGCAGCCTCTGATGCTCAGCCTTGACCATCCTACAGGTCAAGCACCTCTCAACAAACCAAGCGATATCTCGTTTCATGCCAGGCCACTAATAGCTCGAACTCAAATCACGGTACATCTTGGTGGCTCCGGGTGAATAGAAAAACGAGACTTATGAGCCTCCTCCATCACTGTCTGCCGGACCCCTCCGGACATCAGAACCCAAACTCGATCGTAACGGGTCAACAATCTGCGGCTATCCTGAACAAACCGAGCGCTTTCGCCCTTAATCCTCTCCAACTTCTAGTTCTCTGGTCTCATACCCTCAATCTGAGCATCCCTGACCAAACCCACCAGCGGGGAATCCACCGTTATCCTCATACACCTGGTTGGGGTCGAGGACCCAACTGGCTTGCAGCTCAGAGCATCCGCAACCATGTTCGCTTTACCAAGATGGTAAAGGATCTCGCAATCATAGTCCTTGACCACATCCATCCACCTGCGTTGCCTCATGTTCAGGTTCAGCTGATCCATGATATGCCTCAAACTCTTGTGATCCGTGTAAATAGTACATCGGACCCCATACAGATAATGCCTCCAAATCTTGAGGGCGAAAACCACCGCTCCCAACTCAAGATCGTGTGTATGGTGTCTCGTCTCATGTGGCTTCAGCTGCCGCGATGCGTAGGCTACCACCCGCCCTCTCTGCATGAGGACTGCCCCCAAACCTGTGATGGATGCATCACAAAATACCATAAAATCCTCTACTCCCTCGGGGAGTGTCAATACTGTCGCCTCGCATAGACACTGCCGGAGAGTCTTAAACGCCCTCTGCTGCTCAAGGCCCCACCGGAAATCCACCCCCTTCCTTGTTAAACGAGTGAGGGGTATGGCAATCTTGGAGAAATCACGAATGAATCTCCGATAATACCCTGCTAAACCCAAGAAACTCCTGATGTTAGAGGGAGATTTCGGGGTCTCCCACTGCATCACCGCCTCCACCTTGGCCGGATCGACCAAAATCCCCTCCTGGTTAACGAGGTGTCCGAGGAACTAGACCTCTCGTAACCAAAACTCGCATTTTGAGAACTTGGCATACAGCTGTTCTCGCCTCAGAACCTCCAGCAGCTCCCTACGATGCTCCTCATGCTGCTCTCGAGTCTTGAAATACACCAAGATATCATCTATAAACATAATGACCGAGCGATCGAGCATCGGTCTGCATACCCGGTTCATCAGGTCCATGAACACTGATGGCGCGTTGGTGAGCCCAAACGGCATCACCACGAACTCGTAATGACCATAACGAGTCCGAAACGCGGTCTTCTCCACGTCTTCCTCCCTCACCCTGACCTGGTGATATCCTGATCTCAAATAAATCTTGGAAAACCAAGATGCACCCTACAACTAATCGAAAAGATCGTCTATCCTCGGGAGCGGATAACGGTTCTTCACTGTTAACTTGTTAAGCTCATTATAGTCAATGCACACCTTGTGCGAACCGTCCTTCTTCCTGGCGAAAAGGATCGGTGCTCCCCAGGGTGAACTACTCGGATGAATAAACTGCTTACCCAGCAGCTCCTGCAACTGAGATGATAGTTCTTGCATCTCAGGCAGTGCCAATCGGTACGGCGCCTTGGCGATAGGGGCCGCACCTGGTACTAGGTCAATCATGAACTCAACCTGCCTCTCCGGAGGCACTCCGGGCAACTCCTTCGGAAACACATCAACAAACTCCCTCACCACCGGAACCTCAAAAACTGAAATCTGCTCTCTAACCCGTGTATCTACCACATACGCCAAATAACGGGCACACCCGTGCTGAATATACTGTCGAGTCCTGGCTGCCGAACAAAACCCTGCTCCCAACCTGGTGCCCTCACCATATACTACAAGTTCTCCCCCACTTGGGGTTCGAACCACCACCCGCTGTCCTTCATAGTCAATCATGGAGCCAAAACGGCTAAGCCAATCCATCCCCACAATCACGCATACATCCCCCATGGGGATAGGAATCAAATCGATCGGGAAGGACACCCCGGAAATATCCAACTCGCATCCCCGGTAGACCGAAGAAGCAGAAACCCCGTGCTCGTTGGCGATCGAAACTCGTAACGGGCACTCATGATCATCCATCGGCACACTGAACCCTCTAGAGTAGGTCTGAGATACAAACGATTGACTCGCCCCCGAGTCAAATAATACCAAAGCGAGCAAAGAATTTACTAAAAACGTACCTAATCACAGGTACAATCCATAAGCATAACACAAATACAATAACTGAGACGGAGAATAGAAACGTACCAGCAAACACATCCGGTGCTACCTTGGCCTCTTCGGCCGTGAGCTGGAAGGCGCGACCCTGAGCCTTCGGAGGCTCCACCTTGACTGGCTTCCCATCTCCAATCCTCATAGTAGCTGGCGTGGAACCCTGCGCCAGCTTGGCGGTAAGCTGCGGACAGTTGGTCTTCACATGACCAACCTGATGACAATGGTAACAAATCCTCATATTTGCAGGAAGGGCGGACTAACGGCAGTCCCTGGCATAGTGCCCCTCCTTGCCATATTTGTAGCATCCACCTCCTGCTCGACAAACTCCTGAATGAACCCTGCCGCACTTTCCACAACCACGGCTCTGTTGACTCCCAGACCATTTATCAGCGGTCTTAGACCGCTTAGGCGCTAACTGAGACTGTGTCGGTGCCTGACGCTGCTCCTTCAGCTGCAGCTCTATTTCCAACTCACGCCGCCTCGCGACTTCCTGTAGATCCAGGAGGGTATCAAAACGTTGTGTAGCCACAAACTGCAGTATATCCATCTTGAGCATACTCAGATAACGAGTCATCTGAAACTGCTCTGACGCAAACTTCGGGTAAAACATAGCTCTCTCAGTGAACATCCGGGTAATCTCCATCACAGACTCCCCATCCTGCCTCAATGTCAAAAACTCCTGAGCAATTCACTCCCGTTCCACGCGCGGAACGTAGCGGGTGCGAAACATATCCCGGAACTACTCCCAAGTAATAGCAACCTGTTGATCATCAGAATATGAACCCGCCGTCAGTCTCCACCAGTCCTTTGCCCCGAGCCTAAGCAGGTTCAGAGCACACCTGACCTTCTGGTCGGCAGGACATGAGCACGTGAAGAAACATCCCTCCATGTCAGACAACCACCGCATGGCTCTGATCGCATCCTGAGTACCATCAAATGTCGGGGGATTCGTATTATCGAAGTCCCGGTACTGGAAAGCCCTGCCGGCTCCCCCTCCAACCCCTGCTGCAGTTACAGCCGAAGTGGCTGCAGCGGCAGCTGTCTCTGCTAGAGCTGCATATCGCTCATCAAAGTACTCAACCATCGCGGTCTTAATTGACCTAAACATCTCTGGCAGCTGCACTCGGAACGTAGCAGCAATCTCGTCATGCATGATCTTCCGGATCCTGGCATCCAACTCATCGGTCCCTATCTGTACCACGGGCTCAGGTGCTACCGGTACCTCCAACCCTCCGTCTCCCGACCCCGATCCTGATCCTGATCCGGACCCAGTAGCAACACGTCTCGTCACCACCATACTGAATATATACACAGGTCATCAGATAAATAACATAATGTCGGGAGGCCATAACCTACAAATCCTAGGGGTTGTGATTTCCTTGCTACGCGTATGGGTCCTGTGCTTTCAGTAGTACGGGCCCATACTACCTTCCACACCTACCTATATTTGTCTCAAGTATCACCACAACGTCCTCGCAATATCATCAACATAGAAAATGCGCTCAACCCTCACTTCTAGGGGAATACCAACTATCTCGCATCTAGTCTCACCGCTTATCACAACTCACACATCCATGAAACTTCCATCATCCCCTGCAGCGCCAGTACACGCTAGCTGCACATAACGCTGGACCCAATAGACTTTCGAATATCCAATCCTACCCGAAGGCCGGATCAACGTTCTCAGGCTACAAAGTCTTTATTATGCACAGCCGTGATGCATACACTAAACGTCTACAGTTATGATGTCATTTCCACTTAAAAGAAACCCTAGGCTAATAGGCATCATGTAATCAGGCAAATCTATCATGCGATTCCTGAATATCCCTAGCTTAGCACTAGCATGATGTTCTAACATATTAGAATATCAAATAACTGCATGGTATTTTGGGGTTTACTTACAGGCTCCGGCTGATCGTACCCTCTACATCCTCCATCCTTTATTTTGATAACCAATTTAAAACTAATTTTCCGAAAATCTCCTTGATTTGAGACTGGATTCACACGAGTGTTCCTCCAATTCACTCAAACCAAGGCTCTGATACCAACTTGTCACATCCATAAATTTTACACCAATTTTAAACTTTTCAATCATAAGTGAAAGTCAAATAGCATTGTTTACAAAAATGTTTTCAAATCAATATCCATCAGAGTGTCCCAAAATCATAACATAAGGATGAGGAGCGGTACGGTCACGCCTTCGCCTTTCCATGATCTCCTGAAGTACCTGAAACAATAAATTGAAAACTGTAAGCCCGAGGGCTTAATGAGCTACCCCCAAAATACCAATACCACACTGACAATGTCATATCAGTAACAATCAATCAATCAACATGCATACTGGCCATCGGCCTGACTGGACCTCCCTACTGGGCCTACAATCTATCTAAATCAATCCCGAGCCTTCGGCATTGTCACAACTGTAAATTTTGAGCCATGTAATCTATACATTCAAGTTAATGTGAATCAAAAACTTCAATCAAATACATTATGCTAGTACTACAAATAGTCATCAAACAATTGGAAACCCTAGAAGTCCTTGTTAAGTCCATTTTGGATTAGGACTCCCCTATTGGATCCAAATGGACCAATAAGCTTCCAATTAGACTATCATGGGCTTAGAACCCTAATTGGACTCTAAGTGGACCCATATTTATTTATTTCAACATTTTAGGTCATGAATGAAATGGATTAAGAGCCTTGATACATGAATAACCTAAAACTAGTTCAAGAAAAACATAAAAATCCTACTACATTCTCTTAAGCATAAAACACACTCTAACTAACTCTAATTTTGGGCTTAAGGGAAAAAGCCCAAATTTTTCTTTTCCCTCTCTAAAATCTCGGCCCAAAGGCCCAAACTCAAGAGGATAAGAAGAGAAGTTGACTTTGGTTGCCACCTCACTATTACCCATAGGACTTCCATGCATTACTTCCCATGCTTCCATGCATATCACTTCAAGATCACATCTCTTCTTCTCTTCTCTCTCACTCTCGGCCATACACCCACACACACACTCAAAAATCTCTCAAATCCTCTCTAGATCACTCAAGAACAACTCTTCCCCTCCATCCAAAATCTCGAAAATTTGGAAGCATTCAAGAAGGTTCTTCCACAAAATTCTTCATCTAAGGTAAGATCATGCATAGATCTATGGTTTAAATTCTTTTGTTATCAAAATCCTCTCCTAACCTATGCAAAAATCGTGATCTTACACCCTAGAACCATCTCAAAACTCAAGATCTTCATCAAAGGGAGCCAAGGCCAAAAACACTTCATTTTTCTTCCATCTTTTCTTCCAAAAACCGAAACTACACCCAAGGTGAGATTCATACCCCTATTTTCTGTTTTTATGAGTTTTGTGGGGGGGGGGGGGGGGGAATACAAGTGAAAGTGTAGATCTATATGTGTTTGTATGCCTTGTATGATTTCCATGCTTATATGTATGCTTATATGTGTTTTAATGTTGGATCTAGCCATTAAACCCCTCAAAACCGAGATATAACTTATGTTTTATGATTTTAGCTTCAAATATATTTCTACATATAAAGTGATACAAGAAAAATAGCTAAGTGGTTAGCAACAATTTTCTTTAAGCTAAAAACACCCATTTTGGGCCAAAAATGTGAAAAATACAAAATTAAGGGCCCAAATTGACATTTCACAGATTCTGATGGATGAAATGTGCCAAAACAGTTTCCATAAAACTATTTCTGGAATTATATTCAATTAGAGGATTAAAAACATAAATTTCAAGCTTATTGGGCTAAAAATGAAAATTTCGGCCCAAGGAGGCCCATTATGCGAATTTTTCTGTTTTGGAGGGCCAAAACTGTGAATTTCTGTAAAACAGTGGACTATAAGTGTCCCAAATCCTTTTCAAAGGTTTAAAATGCTTTTTAAATTTAAAAAGGACCAAAGTTGCAAAAATTTTCCAATTTGGGCCAAAATTGTCAAAATTGCGAAAAGAAGGGCTAAAACCGAGAAAAACTGCATTTTCAGGGACTTAAACTGTTTTCTATGAAAAATATGCTGGAAAATATTAATTTCAATAATTTTTGGTGTTAAAATGTCAAGAAAAATAGTTTAAGGACCAAACCGGGAAATATTACAATGAAAGGGTGAAAATGTAATTTTTACAAATAATGAGGGGCTGAAAACAGAAATATTACAAGGCTAATTCAATATGTACAATTTGATCAAACAATGACACCTCGACTATCGACGAAATACAACTCATTACAATACCAAAAGTCGTTGTTAAACGAATTGGCTCGGTCTCGAGCCAATGGAAATCTACAACTACTAACTCTTCGACACTACGAATCATACAAATAACGTTTGGTAATACATATACATACGAGTGTGCACAGACGTCTACGCACCATCTTCGGGCCCCAAAAGTGTAAAATCTTGCTTGTTGGGCCTAGCTAGCCCAATGACCTGATCTTAAGGCCCGAAGACACATATTTTCTACGAAGTGTTGAGTTTCACCGACTTGGCACAACGTAGAGTGACTTTCAATGGCTTGTACCACTGGTCCCCAAGGGTCCTTGGTATTGCTAGAAGAGTCTGCATATTTTACGAGGCGGGTCGGGGACCCCTCGCACGCATATTTTCCCCAACCGGTTAATGGAGTCACCGGGGTCTTCGTGACCTCTTTCTCTTCGGATGTGGGACTACACCTTGTCCGGGCGATTGGATAACGCGATTAGTACTGACGACGCCTTCGGGAATCGTTAGTATATCTACAAACTGGGCGTTTGCGTAACGCGGGTTTGTAGTAAATAATCCTGCTCGAGAACCTTCCAACGTCGCCTGGGACTGACACTGCTATCTTCGTAATGGTTTCAACGCAACTTAATGGATTCCAAAGGAACTAGGGGAACATCGGGTTTTCCTAGGGTTTTCAATACGTACAGATTTGAAATGCATACATTTTCAATGAACATTTTTTTTACAAGTATAGAAACAAACAAGCATACCTATGGATCTTCACAACATTTTCAAAAGCTTTTCTGTTCAGAAAATATCGGATTTTCTGGTGGTTTTCAAACAATACAAACATTGGATTTTCAAACTCTACTTATGAACTCACCAACATTTCATATGTTGACGTTTTTCAAAATACTTGTATTCTCAGGTAACAGATAAAGTGAAGGATGAATTGAACTCTATGACGTTTTGCTGTCGTTTAACTAGTATCGAACTATCACTTTCGAGAATGTAATGTTTTGAGACAATGTAATGAATGTAAACTCTACTGGTTGTAATATGAAATGAATGGTGACGAATGTTGTTATGTTTCATATATATTCAATGTTATGATATGCAATTGAGTCACGACAGCCCTCGGACGTTTCCACCGTCTGGTTCGGGGGTGTGACAGGTTGGTATCAGAGCTTTGTTTATAGTGAACTAGCATGTCGAGCCATACATTGATATGCAACTATAAACCAAAAAGAGGGACTAACATAACTCTGAACAAAACAAGTAAATAAAACACACTTGCTTGCATTAGGAATAAGGACCTAACGCTGAATCAAACAAAATAATACTGGTATCTCGGTCAATTCGAGACTGTTCTTAGTGATACCAAGGAGTGAATGTAGCCTGATCAACTACATTCTCTCCAAAGTAAAACTAACACACGTCTTGATGAGATCGGGATAGCTAGGGAACCTAAAACTATACCCCTTAACACCAAAAAGAGAATGTATGTTTAGTCTGCAATAGTGGAAGAGACATAGGATAATATTAGTGAACTTTTACGTGTTTGCTATGTGTTGCGAATCTAGAATTGTGTGCTAAATGATAGAAGTACTTAAGTCCGTACCATACCCCTAGTTAGTAGGATCACAACCTCACCGAAACCACGTACACTCAACATCTTTCCGTTTCATTACAAAAAGATGCCTCGCCCAGCTACTCGCGGGAATCCCGAACCAACCCCGCCCGAAGTTGACTCCACTGCTTTCCAGGCAGCCGTGTCTGCTGCGGTCACGGCAGCTATGGCACAACTTCACCGAGGAAACAATGGAGGAGGCAATGGTCAAGGCTCCGGAAGTTCGAACAACGGGACAAACCAAGGGCTCACTAAAACGTGCACCTACAAGGATTTTGCGAACGCTAAACCCCGAACTTTCAACGGCACCGGGGGAGTGATCGCTCTAAAGCGATGGATCGAGAAGGTAGAGTCGGTGTTCGAGATATGCGAGTGCCCCGAGCAAATGAAAGTGAAGTTCGCGGCCTGCACTTTCGTGGACCAAGCACTCACTTGGTGGAATGGTCACATAGAAGCTATGACACTCCCTGTTGCCAACTCTATACCCTGGACAGAAATGAAAGAGATGTTGACGGCTGAGTACTGCCCCCGAGGTGAAAGACAGAAGATGGAGCAGGAGCTGTGGAATCTCACGGTGCAGAATGGGAACATCGATGCTTACATATCGAGATTCAGCAAACTATCCCTGTTGTGCCCGGGAATGATCACATCAGAGGGAAAGAAGATTGAACGATTCATCTGGGGACTGACATCCCCCATTCAAGGGAATGTGATAGCTGCTAACCCTGAAACGTTTGACAGCGCGAAGAGATTGGCAAAGAGGCTATATGATCATAACCACAAAAAGGGCGAAAAACCAGTGGAGACCGAGAAGAAGAAGGAGGGGGATGGTAAGAAGGGATGGAACCACAAAAGAAAGGGGCGTCAGGGCCCCGAGACCTCAAAAAGGCAACAAACAGTGGCAGTTAACGCCGTTACCGCGCCGGTTCCAGTCACCTCACATGCTCCAGCCTCAGCTGCTTCAAATGCTTCAAGGCCCTATTCTGGTAGCGCTCCCAAGTGCAATAAGTGCAGTTTCCATCATCATGGAGAATGTAAGGAGTTCCATTGCACCAGTTGCAACCGAAGGGGACACACTGCAAAGTTCTGCAGGACTTATCCTTCTCAGAACCAGAGTCAGGGAAACAACCAGAACAACAACAACAACCACCGCAACATCAACAACACCAATGCCGGCGGCAACAACGCAGGGCCTAGCCACACTTGTTTCGGGTGTGGAAGGACGGGACATTTCCGTCGAGATTGCCCTAACAACAACAACAACTCAGGAAACAGAGGAACAGGAAGAATGCTGACTATGGGTCAGAGTGATGCAGTTCAAGATCCCTCAGTTGTGACCGGTACGTTTCTCCTAAACCACACTTATGCATGCATCTTATTTGATACCGGAGCGGAGCGAAGTTTCGTAAGCGAGAAGTTTAAACATTTACTAAAACAACAACCCCAGAAGCTAAATGAAACCTATACGGTGGAAATGGCCAATGGGAAAACCGAATCCACTAGGGAGATCTACATCGGATGTACCCTAACCCTTAACCAGCACGTCTTTCGAATAGACCTAATGCCAGTATCAATTAGGAGTTTCGATGTGATTATCGGCATGGATTGGTTAAGCCCCCACCATGCTGAGATTATGTGCCACGAGAAGGCCGTTCGCCTTCGTCTCCCAAATCACGAAACCCTAGTAATTTACGGAGACAAACCCAGTACGAATCTCCGCCTCATCTCGTGCATCAAAGCGCAAAAAAAAACACTTGCGAAAGAACAATTTGGCGTTCTTGGCCCACATAGTGGACAAGACCAAAGAAGAAACTAACATCCAAGACATTCCGGTAGCGTGTGAATTCCCGGACGTGTTTCCCGAAGATCTTCCAGGAGTACCCCCAGAGAGACAGGTTGAATTCCGAATCGACCTCGTTCCAGGAGCAACTCCCCTCGCTAAATCACCATATCGGTTGGCACCTGCTGAAATGCAGGAATTATCCAGCCAACTCAGTGAGCTTCTGGACAAGGGATTTATCCGACCTAGCTACTCGCCATGGGGAGCTCCGGTGCTCTTTGTCAAAAAGAAGGATGGATCTTTCAGAATGTGCATCGATTACAGAGAGTTAAACAAACTCACTGTCAAAAACCGCTACCCACTCCCGCGAATCGATGATCTATTCGACCAGCTCCAAGGAGCTAGCTATTTTTCTAAAATAGACTTACGATCCGGATACCACCAACTCAAAGTCCGAGAAGAGGATATTCCAAAAACCGCTTTTCGAACCCGCTATGGACATTATGAATTCGTCGTAATGCCCTTCGGTCTAACAAATGCACCTGCCGCATTTATGGACCTAATGAATCGAATCTGTCGACCGTTTCTGGACAACTTCGTCATTGTGTTTATCGATGACATCCTCGTCTATTCTCGAAGCAAAGAGGAGCATGGCCGTCATCTCCGACAAATTTTAGAGACTCTGCGCACGGAAAAGCTTTACGCCAAACTCTCCAAGTGCGAGTTCTGGCTTCGGAGTGTGAATTTCTTAGGCCACGTAGTTAGCCAAGATGGAATTCATGTGGATCCCTCTAAGGTCA
The DNA here is from genome assembly GCF_002870075.4 of Lactuca sativa. Lineage (NCBI taxonomy): Eukaryota > Viridiplantae > Streptophyta > Magnoliopsida > Asterales > Asteraceae > Lactuca > Lactuca sativa. Next base: position 143,101,626 of record NC_056628.2, read on the forward strand.
AAGCTGTGGAAGGATGGGCAACTCCGACTACGCCCACAGAAATTCGTCAGTTCTTAGGCCTAGCAGGTTACTATAGGAGATTCATCCAAAACTTCTCTAAGATCGCCAAGCCGCTTACCTTGCTTACGCAAAAGGGCGTGCCATTCAAGTGGACAGACCGACAAGAGATTGCGTTTCAAACCCTGAAGCAAGCTCTTTGTAGCGCTCCTGTACTATCTCTACCTGAAGGAACGGAAGATTTTGTAGTTTACTGTGACGCGTCAAATCAAGGCTTAGGTTGCGTTCTCATGCAACGTGGAAGAGTGATAGCATATGCGTCCCGTCAACTAAAGACGCACGAAGTAAATTACACGACCCATGACCTAGAACTGGGAGCCGTGGTCTTCGCCCTAAAAAAATTTGGAGGCACTACCTGTACGGTACTAAGTGCACCATCTTCACAGACCACAAGAGCCTCCAGCACATCTTGAATCAGAAGGAGCTGAACATGAGACAACGAAGATGGGTGGAATTGTTAAACGACTACGAATGCGAGATCAAGTACCATCCAGGCAAGGCCAACGTGGTAGCTGACGCATTAAGTCGGAAGGAATACACAAATCGCCGTACGAAAACGCACTCGATAACCATTCAGTCTCATCTGACCACTCAAATTGCATCAGTCCAGGCAGAGGCTATGAAAGCGGAAAATAGAACTAGCGAGGCATTGCGCGGAATGGAGAAGAACCTGGAAGTCAAAGAGAATGGGGTATACTACTTCATGAACCGTATTTGGGTTCCAAAAATCGGAGGATTCAGGGAGATCGTTATGAAAGAAGCCCACAAGACACGATACTCCATTCATCCTGGTTCGGACAAGATGTATTTGGACATTAAGCAGCACTATTGGTGGCCTAACATGAAGGCGGAAATCGCAACTTATGTTAGTAAGTGCCTTACGTGTGCCAAAGTAAAAGTGGAATACCAGAAACCTTCCGGATTGTTACAGCAACCGGCAATCCCTGAGTGGAAATGGGAGGGGATTTCTATGGACTTCGTGACCAAACTGCCCAAGACGTCGGACGGATTGGACACCATATGGGTAATAATCGACCGACTGACGAAATCTGCCCATTTCCTGCCAATCAAAGAGTCCTACAAGATGGAGAGGCTGACGCGTTTGTACCTACGAGAGGTTGTAAGACTTCATGGAGTGCCAAAATCTATCATCTCGGATAGGGACAGTAGGTTCACGTCACGCTTTTGGCAGTCGCTCCACAAGGCCATGGGAACTCATCTTGATATGAGCACCGCGTATCACCCACAAACGGACGGTCAAAGCGAACGAACCATTCAGACGCTTGAAGACATGCTTCGTGCACGTGTGATAGACTTCGGAAAGTCTTGGGATACCCACCTACCGTTGATCGAGTTTTCATATAACAATAGTTATCATTCGAGCATTAAGGTGGCCCCTTTCGAAGCACTGTACGGACGTAAATGTAGATCACCGTTATGTTGGGCTGAAGTAGGTGACACCCAGCTAGCAAGAACACATACGTCGGATAGGGCAATAACAGGACCGGAAATCATTCGCGAGACCACAGAAAAGATTGTCCAGATCAAAGCTCGATTACAAGCATCGCGTGACCGGCAAAGGAGCTACGCTGATAAACGGCGAAAGCCCTTAGAATTCCAGGTCGGTGATCGAGTATTGTTGAAGGTCTCACCTTGGAAAGGGGTTATACGTTTCGGAAAGCGGGGAAAGCTGAACCCGCGATACATTGGACCTTTCGAAATCGTCGCTCGAATAGGCCCGGTAGCCTACAGACTACAACTACCCGCGGAGCTAAACGGTGTACACCCTGTGTTTCATGTTTCTAATCTGAAAAAGTGCCTATCAGATGAAACTCTCGTCATTCCTCTTGACGAAATCGAAATCAATGAGAATCTCCTGTTCGTCGAAGAACCAATCGAGATCATGGACAGGGAGGTGAAGCGTACTAAGCAGAGTCGCATCCCGATCGTGAAGGTACGGTGGAACGCAAAGCGTGGGCCAGAATTCACATGGGAACGCGAGGATCAAATGAAGCAGAAGTACCCTCACCTATTCTAGCATTCTCAAATCTAGCTTTCAAACAGAATTTCGGGACGAAATTCCCTCTAACGGGGGGATGATGTCACAACTGTAAATTTTGAGCCATGTAATCTATACATTCAAGTTAATGTGAATCAAAAACTTCAATCAAATACATTATGCTAGTACTACAAATAGTCATCAAACAATTGGAAACCCTAGAAGTCCTTGTTAAGTCCATTTTGGATTAGGACTCCCCTATTGGATCCAAATGGACCAATAAGCTTCCAATTAGACTATCATGGGCTTAGAACCCTAATTGGACTCTAAGTGGACCCATATTTATTTATTTCAACATTTTAGGTCATGAATGAAATGGATTAAGAGCCTTGATACATGAATAACCTAAAACTAGTTCAAGAAAAACATAAAAATCCTACTACATTCTCTTAAGCATAAAACACACTCTAACTAACTCTAATTTTGGGCTTAAGGGAAAAAGCCCAAAATTTTCTTTTCCCTCTCTAAAATCTCGGCCCAAAGGCCCAAACTCAAGAGGATAAGAAGAGAAGTTTACTTTGGTTGCCACCTCACTATTACCCATAGGACTTCCATGCATTACTTCCCATGCTTCCATGCATATCACTTCAAGATCACATCTCTTCTTCTCTTCTCTCTCACTCTCGGCCATACACCCACACACACACACTCAAAAATCTCTCAAATCCTCTCTAGATCACTCAAGAACAACTCTTCCCCTCCATCCAAAATCTCGAAAATTTGGAAGCATTCAAGAAGGTTCTTCCACAAAATTCTTCATCTAAGGTAAGATCATGCATAGATCTATGGTTTAAATTCTTTTGTTATCAAAATCCTCTCCTAACCTATGCAAAAATCGTGATCTTACACCCTAGAACCATCTCAAAACTCAAGATCTTCATCAAAGGGAGCCAAGGCCAAAAACACTTCATTTTTCTTCCATCTTTTCTTCCAAAAACCGAAACTACACCCAAGGTGAGATTCATACCCCTATTTTCTGTTTTTATGAGTTTTGTGGGGGGGGGGGGGGGGGAATACAAGTGAAAGTGTAGATCTATATGTGTTTGTATGCCTTGTATGATTTCCATGCTTATATGTATGCTTATATGTGTTTTAATGTTGGATCTAGCCATTAAACCCCTCAAAACTGAGATATAACTTATGTTTTATGATTTTAGCTTCAAATATATTTCTACATATAAAGTGATACAAGAAAAATAGCTAAGTGGTTAGCAACAATTTTCTTTAAGCTAAAAACACCCATTTTGGGCCAAAAATGTGAAAAATACAAAATTAAGGGCCCAAATTGACATTTCACAGATTCTGATGGATGAAATGTGCCAAAACAGTTTCCATAAAACTATTTCTGGAATTATATTCAATTAGAGGATTAAAAACATAAATTTCAAGCTTATTGGGCTAAAAATGAAAATTTCGGCCCAAGGAGGCCCATTATGCGAATTTTTCTGTTTTGGAGGGCCAAAACTGTGAATTTCTGTAAAACAGTGGACTATAAGTGTCCCAAATCCTTTTCAAAGGTTTAAAATGCTTTTTAAATTTAAAAAGGACCAAAGTTGCAAAAATTTTCCAATTTGGGCCAAAATTGTCAAAATTGCGAAAAGAAGGGCTAAAACCGAGAAAAACTGCATTTTCAGGGACTTAAACTGTTTTCTATGAAAAATATGCTGGAAAATATTAATTTCAATAATTTTTGGTGTTAAAATGTCAAGAAAAATAGTTTAAGGACCAAACCGGGAAATATTACAATGAAAGGGTGAAAATGTAATTTTTACAAATAATGAGGGGCTGAAAACAGAAATATTACAAGGCTAATTCAATATGTACAATTTGATCAAACAATGACACCTCGACTATCGACGAAATACAACTCATTACAATACCAAAAGTCGTTGTTAAACGAATTGGCTCGGTCTCGAGCCAATGGAAATCTACAACTACTAACTCTTCGACACTACGAATCATACAAATAACGTTTGGTAATACATATACATACGAGTGTGCACAGACGTCTACGCACCATCTTCGGGCCCCAAAAGTGTAAAATCTTGCTTGTTGGGCCTAGCTAGCCCAATGACCTGATCTTAAGGCCCGAAGACACATATTTTCTACGAAGTGTTGAGTTTCACCGACTTGGCACAACGTAGAGTGACTTTCAATGGCTTGTACCACTGGTCCCCAAGGGTCCTTGGTATTGCTAGAAGAGTCTGCATATTTTACGAGGCGGGTCGGGGACCCCTCGCACGCATATTTTCCCCAACCGGTTAATGGAGTCACCGGGGTCTTCGTGACCTCTTTCTCTTCGGATGTGGGACTACACCTTGTCCGGGCGATTGGATAACGCGATTAGTACTGACGACGCCTTCGGGAATCGTTAGTATATCTACAAACTGGGCGTTTGCGTAACGCGGGTTTGTAGTAAATAATCCTGCTCGAGAACCTTCCAACGTCGCCTGGGACTGACACTGCTATCTTCGTAATGGTTTCAACGCAACTTAATGGATTCCAAAGGAACTAGGGGAACATCGGGTTTTCCTAGGGTTTTCAATACGTACAGATTTGAAATGCATACATTTTCAATGAACATTTTTTTTACAAGTATAGAAACAAACAAGCATACCTATGGATCTTCACAACATTTTCAAAAGCTTTTCTGTTCAGAAAATATCGGATTTTCTGGTGGTTTTCAAACAATACAAACATTGGATTTTCAAACTCTACTTATGAACTCACCAACATTTCATATGTTGACGTTTTTCAAAATACTTGTATTCTCAGGTAACAGATAAAGTGAAGGATGAATTGAACTCTATGACGTTTTGCTGTCGTTTAACTAGTATCGAACTATCACTTTCGAGAATGTAATGTTTTGAGACAATGTAATGAATGTAAACTCTACTGGTTGTAATATGAAATGAATGGTGACGAATGTTGTTATGTTTCATATATATTCAATGTTATGATATGCAATTGAGTCACGACAGCCCTCGGACGTTTCCGCCGTCTGGTTCGGGGGTGTGACAGGCATGACTGGTCCGCCTCGTGGGCCTACAGTCTCCCTGGACCGCTCATAGGGTATGTTGGCCTTCAGCACAAAGCAGGACCGCCTCAACCCAACCAATCAAGCAAATAACCATGTGCACATATCTATCATATACTGGCATAGACAAACATCAAACATGTCTATCACACTGATCATCAATCATAGAATTCTCTCGTAACTAGAGTACCGACCTAGCAGGTCACTAACATACCAATCCTTACGGATCATAAGAGCATAACATACTGTCTACCCTTACTCCGATCTAACAGATCATAACCACAGGTAGCATACCATACAATAACAACTAAAGGGTCGGCCTTGGTGCCGTAGACCCTATCAATATAGTGAGGATAACTCACCTTGCAATTGTCGACTCGGAAGATACACTCCAACTCTCGGATCACTCGACACAGGCTCCACCACCTATGATCATAGTACAATATACTCATAAATCCTTAACCTTATAAGGTACTCCATAACCCACCAGTCAACCCCTGGTCAAAGTCAAAGTCCTCAGTCAAGGTCAACAGTCCATGTTGACCCCAACTCGCCGAGTACCCTCGGCTACTTGTCGAGTTCCTTGAAGTACAATCCAACTCGCCGAGTCATCGGGGTGACTCGTTGAGTTCCTTCGATCCTCGTTTCAACTTTAAGGCCACCCATCAAGTTCCCTCCTTGCAACTCGACGGATACACACGCATACATAATACAGGGAAAACTCATCCGACTCGCCGAGTTGTTCTTCAACTCGTCGAGTCTTATGGTAATCTTCATCAGACTCGCCGAGTTGTTCATCCCACTCGTCGAGTTCACGATCATCTTCATGTGACTCGCCGAGTCCATTCATTCCTCTTTCCATACAGACTTGTTTTGAGCTATGCAGCGGCTCCAAATCACAGATCCAAGCTTCTAGGGCATGCTTATCACGTAAAGTTGTAAACTTTACGTGCATGCATGGCCTTAAAGGCTCCAAATTCCAAATCTAAGTTCTCAATGGGGTTTCATGCCCAAGAGGGACCTCAATCACAACCATAACTGTGACTTTATGCTTCTAGAATCCAAGGAGGGTCCAGATCTGAAGTTACAACTTCAGATTAGCCCATAGCTCATCATACCAACTTGAAAATCCATAAAAGCCCTAGAAACTCAACAAAAGGGAAAAGGGAAGTAGGATGGCACTTTGATACCTCCAAAGGATGCTAGCTGAGGTAAATCCTACTTCCCACGCCTTCCTTGCTTCAATTTCTTTGCACTCCTAGCTTTCTTCCTCCAAGATTCTCTTCCCAAGCTTCAAACACCACACAAAGGCACACACACACACACGTATAAGGACTATCAGGACTCTCTAGAGCTGTAAAGAGGCCCAAGGGAGGCTAAGGTCCCTTTAAATAGGGGTGCAAACCCCAGGATTTAGGGTTTCGTCTGCCAACTCTTACTCGCTGAGTCCTAATATGGACTCGTCGAGTAGGCCACTTAACACGCGATCCCATCCCGCTGCTACTCGACGAGTAGGTCAACCAACTCATCAAGTAGAGCTTAACCCAAGAAATTCTATTTAAGCAATACCTAAGAATCGGGGCGTTACACATGTGCACCATGTCAACTTCACACCCAACCCACCATGTTGGGGTGCAAAGTTATTCATTCATGACTTACTAAATGTTTGACTTTTGTAAAACCCACTTGCATGTGGTGCTTTAGCCTTTAGACCCATTTGTTAGAGAGTGAGAGAGAGACATGTAAACACCTCTATAAATAGTGGGTTCATACCACTTGTAGAGGTGTGCTTGAGAGATGTAAAAGTGAGTGTGTAAGTGTGTGTTATTTATGTAGTCTAGATCTAGATCCTTTTTGTGTAACACCATATACATTCAATATATCTCTTAAACACCCAAATCACCATGTTCAATTGTGCAAGCTTTAATTCCGCATGTCAAACCATGTTCTTTGTCACTACAATTGGTATCAGAGCGGGTCTTCAAGATCAAGGTGATTTTTGAAGAACGATTCTCGGTTTGGCAATTTTTGTCACAATTTGATCAATTTTGGTGAGTCTCTCTCTATGATCTCTCGTAATAATTGAATTCGTGCGTTGCGTTTATGATTTTTGATCGTTTTGCCTCGGATTGGATCGAGTTTGTTTCAAGCCTAATTGGAGATCCAATCTATTTTCTTAATAGATCAATTTCTAACCAAAATCAGTATCAAATTCATATTCTAATTCTTAATCTCAAAATCGATATCTGATTATTGTTCACTATTCATTGTTCAAATGTCCAAGCCCAATAAAAAAAAATCAAATTACTGTTCATGATCTCGGTTTGAAGCCCAAGTGATCATAATCGGATACTGTTCATCAGTTGTAAGCCCACACGTTTTTCTTTTGTGATCCTAATCTTTAAGTCTTTTTCACTGATTCGTCTTCATTACACTACGCTTAAAAGACTTGTCCTATTCAGCGTTCTTGAATGTTAATATGAATATGATTTCTTCGTGTCTTTCTTAGCGATTGTTGATTATAAAATCTGTTTTGTGAATCGATTCTATCTAGTTTGTATAAACTCAAAATCGATTTTAAGCAAGCAATCAATAATCCGATGAAGAACAGTCAATCTAAAAAGTCAAAATCAATTATTATTTGTGTCTGAAATCGAATGAAACAAATGGTTTTGTAATCAATTTTGATCTTTGAAATTGATTCTTGGAGTTGTATTTGATTCACAGTTCTTTTAAACGATTTCAATTTTTGACAAATGCTTGAGTTCAGCGCTTGAAATCTAACTCAGTTTCTTTTTCCGATTCTTTAAATTGTTTCTGATATTGATCGAAACAATTAAGTTTTCAAATTGATTTCGATTTTGGAAAACATCTTTAGAATCGATACTTGTTGATTCGTTTTGGAGATTGCACATGAGATTGTATTTAGATTTTGATCTGTGACACAGTTGAGTTCTTATTAATCTCGGACATGAACGTGATGAACAAGTGATGAAGAAATGTTCAAATAGTATGTTTGATCGGAACTTGATTTGAAAAGTTTTCGATTTATGTTTGTTAAGTGACGAACTGCGAAAAGTCGATTTTGAAATTGGGAGTAATGTTCGCATGATTGAAGATAAAGAATCGATTAAAGCAGAAACTGATGATTTTGGAAGACGAACAGGAACGAACTTGGGAAGGCTGAAGAAATCGATTGCGAAAGTTTGAATCTGGGTCTTGATTTTGGATTCGCATTTGGCTTGTTAGTTTGAAATCGAGATTTGATTATTCGTGTATAAAGGGAAGAATGTTTTCGATGGATATAAGAAGGATGCGAATGTGATTCAGTTTGTTATTCACTTTGCATTTAGTGAATCAATATAAAGATTAAGATTTGTTTCACAAGATTGAAGTTGAAGATCTGTATGTGTGATAATCAATTTTGGATTCGCATATTGATTTTTTGGTTCGCATACAAAGATGGGATATAGAATTCGCATTTGGGAACAGTTCACATGTAAAAGCAAAAATGTTCGCATTTTGGTAATACAAATCAAAATTGGGTTTCGCATATGAGGTTGTATGGATTGGGGTTAAAGATGCGAAGGTGATTATGGTTAAATTTCAGTTCGCATTTGGTGATTTAAAAGATGCGAAACATTTGACGAAACATGCGAAGTATTAACAAGATACTTACAGTAGAATGCGAATTGGGGAAGAAAGCTAAGAGTTTCGCATTTGGTCCCTGCTCTTTTCAAGAAATAACACAAGTTACCCAACTTCGCAAGTTTGAAGAACATGCAGAAATTGTCAAAAAGCGTACCTGTAGTTTCGCATTTTTGACAGTTTATACCCAACTTCGCAAATGGAGTCATAAAATGCTGAAATTGCAGAATTTTCAAATCTGGTCCCTGCAGTTTGTGCGAATTTACACATTTTACCCAGTTTCGCAAATGGGAATGTGTTTCGCATATTTGGCTGTTTTGGGCGCAACGGGTCACTGCAGAATTTTGAAATTGATGATTTCTACCCATTTTTGAGAAATTTTGTCAAAGGCGATCCGTGAATAAAGCTAAAAATTCAATATTTTTTGGATTTTTCGGATTGAAGCACAATGTTTATGCCACATGTATAGGAGGAGCTTTGACATGAAAAATTCCGAATAGAGCACGTTCTTTTTCCATGGAGTTTTATAATCAAATTTTGATTATAAAAAGGGGGAGAAGTTTTATATGGAAATTCGAACTTGAATTTTTCATATTACGCGGATTTGAAGACCGAAGTGATCTTGAAGTTTTGAAGATTACGAGATGATGCAATTGGAAGTTCGGAAGTGATGTATTCGAAATGGGTTTGGAATTATTGAAGATTTTTGGGGTGTGTTTTTATGCGCAACTTTGGGGTGATTATTTGAAGTTAATCATTCGTTGCTGCTCGGATTGTATGGTCTCACATCCTAGAGCCCAAATTGAAGAATCATGGAAGAATTGAAGATTGAAGTTCGTTTCGACATGTGTCACCTTTGAGGCTCGAACCGCGTAGTGCTTAATTTTAGAAGATTTGAAGTGGGTCATTCATTCCTAACTTTGAGGGGGAGAATGTTGGGGTGCAAAGTTATTCATTCATGACTTTGTAAATGTTTGACTTTTGTAAAACCCACTTGCATGTGGTGCTTTAGCCTTTAGACCCATTTGTTAGAGAGTGAGAAAGAGACATGTAAACACCTCTATAAATAGTGGGTTCATACCACTTGTAGAGGTGTGCTTGAGAGATGTAAAAGTGAGTGTGTAAGTGTGTGTTATTTATGTAGTCTAGATCTAGATCCTTTTTGTGTAACACCATATACATTCAATATATCTCTTAAACACCCAAATCACCATGTTCAATTGTGCAAGCTTTAATTCCGCATGTCAAACCATGTTCTTTGTCACTACACACCATCAACCTACTAAAGATTGGAAATGGTTACCACTCCACAAATTCTTTTTTTTTTATTTTTTGAACATTATATTAATTAAAAAGCATAATTTATAACATACATTAATTTTTTAAAACATAAAAAAATAAGAGCACATTTCATTAATTAAAACATAGAAATTTAAAACTTAAATTAGTAAAATTAAACATTACATTGTTGAAATAAAATAAAAATTAAAAAACATAAAAAAACATAGAAAAATAACATTACGTTGTCTAAATAAAATAAAAATTAAAAAACATAAAAAACATAGAAAAATTCTAATCGTCGTCGTTGTCGTCACCGGTATCATCTACCTCGTCGCCACCATCGTCACCATCATCACCATCGTCATCATCGTCGTCTTCACCGTCATTTTGCCCTTGAAATTGTCGTTCCCATATGTATTCGGTCAAATCATGTCGTAGATTGTGATGTGTTTCACGGTTTTGTATTTCCAAAACCCTTGAGAAGTATGCCGGACTGCCAACTTGTATTACTGCGGGTGGGTTAAGTATATCGTTTGTGGTATATGAACAAATAGCCTTACCCTCTTCTTCTATTATCATGTTATGTAAAATAACACAAGCAGTCAACACCGTCCTCAATTTTTCTCTGTCCCATGTTCGTGCCGGATGTTTGATTATGTGTCACTTTTGTTTGAGGACTCCAAACGCCCGTTCTACATCATTCCTTGCAGATTCTTGTGCTAACTTGAACATTTTTCGTTTATCGTCGGCTGGAAATGTGTATGACTTGACAAATGTAGCGTATTATGGATATATCCCATCACCTAGGTAATACACATATTTGTATTCATTTCCATTGACAACATATGGCATTTCTGGTGCTTTTCTCTGTAAAATATCGTTAAATATCGGAGACGCTTAGAGCACATTCAAGTCATTGTTTGACCCGACCATACCAAAAAATGCATGCCAAAACCATAGGTCATTTGAAACTACCGCCTCCAAAATAATAGTCGGCACCCCATGATCGCCTCGCGTGAACTGGCCACGCCACGTGTTTGGACAATTTTCCCACTCCCAATGTGTACAATCAATGCTACCAAGCATCCCTGGAAAACCATGTTTCGCTTGATGTGCGACATGCAACTGTTCGACATCGCTTTTAGTCGGATGTCGCAAGTATATGTCACGGTAAAGCTCTATGACATACTCACAAAATAAATATGTACACTCTTGACCCGTCCTCTCAGGCATTTTCAGATACTCATCTGATGCGTCTGCGGTTATACCATATCCCAACTGTCTAAGAGCGGCCGTACATTTTTGTATTATAGTAAAACCGCGTTTACCTCTAGCATCCAATCGTAATTGAAAAAATTCATAATTACGTGCCAAATCTCTAGCTATACGTAAAAATAAAGTTCTACTAATACGAAAACGTTCTTCGAATTTAGACAGATCATATAAACTATCAACAACAAAATAATCACGTACCAAAAGCTCATGTGCCACCTCTCGATCCCGGTTGATCCATTTTCTATGCTTCTTGTCGACGTTGTATACAAAATCAAATCTTCATCAAAATCGTTATCATCGGAAGACGAATGAATTGGAGGTGGAAATTATCCATTTTTGGTTTAATGTGTGTGTTTGTTTGAAAAAAGGTGGGTGTGGTTTAGTGGAAATTGTGGTTAAAGTGGATGTATATATAGAGAATTTGAAAAAATTAAAAAAAAAAAGTTTTTTTTTATTTAAACGGTCGAATATAACGTTCGAAAATTAATTGGCCAATCAAAGTTCTCGTCTTCGTCCGTCTTCCGCCTCATGCCACATGCAACCCATCAGCTTTGGGGGCGGTGTTCACGCGTGGGAGAGGGTGTCACCTCAGCCCAAGATGCGTGAAAAAGCTTCCATACCGGGTAGCCTTATAGTGAGATCTCTGGGATAATAGAATAGAATTCCAAACAATCGTTCATTTAACGGTCTAATTCGTATATCGACACATATTACATTGATATCATTTTCTAGGGTCAACAAAAGATAAGACAAAATAGTACTTCTTCGGTTTGGCACTTTCTTGGTTGACAAAGGACTTTGGGTAGATAGATTGCTCGGACAAAAACTTGTTCGGATTAATACAATTGCTCAAAGAGGTTATGATTACTTTCCTTTAACTAACACGAATGTTACCATTTCAAGGTGGTTGCAAAATGGCCTAAAATATGTTTTTTTTAATAAATAAAATTTCACAAGTCTAAATAATTTTGAAGATGGAACCTACAAAAATAGTTTTTTGAAAAATCATATTTTTAGTCAAACTCAACTTTTTCTCTCTTTTTTCTTAAAAAACTAGGTGTGAAACTCGTGTATTATACGGGTTTATTAAAAATAAAAATTTAATATGAATATATATATATATATATATATATATATATATATATATATATATATATATATAAACATTAAATATTTTATAAAATAATATTTTTTCATAACAAAATGTAATTTTTTAGAGCATTTATGAAAGAAATTAAATCGTTTGGATCATTTATAAGAATTTATTATCAAATTAATAGAATGATAAACTTATATATATATATATATATATATATATATATATATATATATATATATATACTAGGTTAAAACCCGCGGAAATCACGGTTGGTATATTTAAATTTTTTATATAGATAAAAAACAATGTAAAAAAACCAAGATGTTATCGATTGTAAGTAATTATGAATTAATTTGTTAAACAAAATAAATATAATAATGATATTAGGATATGATTTTGTATTTTCAAAACTTGAATTGAATTTGATTTATTACCAAAAAAAGAAAATAATAAAAATCATAGAAAAATGACACGTGTCAAAGAGACATTATAAAAAAACTGACATGTGTCATTTTTAGGTTTCATTTATTAGAAGAGGTATATATATATATATATATATATATATATATATATATATATATATATATATATATATATATATATATATATATATATATATATATATATATATATATATATGGAAAAACTGCAATAAAGTCACTACATATTGGTCTCATAATCGATTTAGTCCTTATATTTTTTTTATTCAATTAAGTCTCAAATACCGGTAATCGTATTCAATTTAACTCTTTGACCCGGTCGACAGGTCATCCTACTTTCAAAAATTACATTTTTGGCGTAGATTTCAAAATTTATTACAAAGTTGGTCCAAAATTTACACTTTTGGCCCAGATTTTATATTTTTTTACAAATTTGGTCAAAGATTTACCCTTTTTGCCCAAATTTTAGAATTTTATTATGAATTCATACTAACTTTAGTTTTTTTTACAACTTTTTTCTCAAAAAACTGTTTCTAATATGTTTTTTCTTTATAAACTTATATTTATTCAAAAATAACATATTTACACATAAAAATCTTATTTTTTCTATATAAAAACATTATTTTAAATGTTTTTGTTATATAAAATATCTAGTTATAAAAATAGGTTTGGATTATTTGTATGATATCTCTTAAAAAATCACTTAAGAAATTAAAAGTAACCCTAAATTATAAAAAGAGGTTTGGATTATTTGTTCTTTAATCACGTTTATATGAAAGTTTAAACTAGTTACATTATATATGAAAGTTTAATATATATATATATATATATATATATATATATATATATATATATATATATATAATATTATATTTTATTCGTAAGAATCTTTTTAGGAAAAAAGTTAAAATCATAACTTTGATATATTTTTTTATAACTTTTTAATAAATATATTATCTAAATAAAACATATCCATTCATGACACGTGTCCGATCTAGGTTGTTATTTTTTATTGCCAATCAACCTCTTCTTACTTGGATTATTTATAATCTTGTATTTCCTTTCTTTTTTAATGTCTGTTATATGAAATATCGGTTGCAATTTATTATCGATAAACATGTTTTTAGGGGAGTGAGAAATGACCAAAAATACAATAGCAACATAAATATATAAAATATTATAACTATCAATAACACAATAGAATACTTTAACTAAAGTTCTAGAGAATTTACACATGAGTTTGGTTAAAAAATTCTTTGTGAAGCTCAACTCAAGCATTTTTCAGGTCTTTGAGTAATTTTTTTTAACCAAACTCATGTGTAAATTCTTTAGAACTTTAGTTAAAGTATTCTATTGTGTTATTGATAGTTATAATATTTATGTTGCTATTGTATTTTTGGTCATTTCTCACTCCCCTATTAACATGTTTATCGATAATAAATTGCAACCGATATTTCATATAACAGACATTAAATAATAAAGGAAATACAAGATTATAAATAATCCAAGTAAGAAGAGGTTGATTGGCAATAAAAAATCACAACCTAGATCTGACACGTGTCATGAATGGATATGTTTTATTTAGATAATATATTTATTAAAAAGTTATAAAAAAAATATATCAAAGTTATGATTTTAACTTTTTTCTTAAAAAAATTCTTACGAATAAAATATAATATTATTATATTATATATATTTTAAACTTTCATATATAATGTAACTAGTTTAAACTTTCATATAACTGTGATTGAAGAACAAATAATCCAAACCTGTTTTTATAATTTAGGGTTACTTTTAGTTTATGAATTGATTTTTTAAAAGATATCACACAAATAGTCCAAACCTATTTTTATAACTAGATATTTTATATACAAAAAACCTTTTAAAAAAAGTTTTTATGTAGAAAAACTAAGATTTTTATGTGAAAATATCCTTTTTTTTGTATAAATATGAGTTTATAAAGAAAAAACATATTAGAAACAAATTTTTGAGAAAAAAAGTTGTAAAAAATACTAAAGTTAGGATGAATACATAATAAAATTCTAAAATTTGGGCAAAAAGGGTAAATTTTGGACCAAATTTGTAAAAAATATTAAAATCTGGGCCAAAAGTGTAAATTTTAGACCAAATTTATAATAAATTTTGAAATCTGGGCCAAAAATGTAATTTTTGAAAGTTGGATGACCTGTTGACCGAGTCAAAGGGTTAAATTGAATACGATTACCGATATTTGAGACTTAATTGAATAAAAAAAATATATAATGACTAAATCGATTATGATGCCAATATGTAGGGACTTTATTGCAGATTTCCCTATCTCTCTCTCTGTATATATATATATATATATATATATATATATATATATATATATATATATATATATATATATATATATATATATATATATATATATATATATATATATAACATTAAAATTTTTTGGAAATTTGTTTTAAAAAAATTGAAATCTCCAAAAAATGACATGTGGAAAATAATAATTTTAAAAATATTAAAAAATAATATATGTCAAAATAAAACTGAAATGGACAATTGACAAAAGTATTTTTATTTATTAGGAGGAATAATATATTACTCCTCTGCCCATTAAAAACAGCTACTGATGATTCCTATTTCACTTTTGCTCATTTATATACAAACGGATATGATCAATACTAAGGTGATAGGCCATCAACTACCATTACACTAAACATAATAATTGATCATCTAAAGTCTACAACAATATTTTTAGACATGCTTAAAATAATTTAACATATTTTTTATATTTTATGTCATGTACTTGCTCCAATTATTGCTTTTTTTATGGATGAGAAAACTGTAAAGGTGCGAAAAAGTAATGCAAACAAAATCTTCCCTTTAAGCCAAAGAATCACAAGATCCTCTCCCTTCTTCAACCCAAAGAATCCCATTCTTACTTCCTTTCAATGCAAAGAATCATAAAATCAAAATATTCTTAAAAATAATTTCTGTTATTTGTTGATTTCAATATCGTAATATAATCTACTTTTATTTACCAAACTTTAATGACACAAATCTTCAAGAATTTTATAGAAAAATAACTTGTATTTAATTATTATTGTAATTAATTAATATAATGCATAGTACTATTAAACTAATAATACATTTAAAACACAATCTTGGAATGAATCACTCATTCTATTTCTTACTCCATCTCTTTAGCTACTCCATTACGCCATTCCTTTCAATCCAAACAACCAAACTGATCATCAAATTATACACCAACTTTCATCCAAGATTCTTTTCAACACGTGCGTTTATTGTCCTTTCCATTACAACCAAAAAAGCACGATATACAACCCATAAAGAATCAATTCCAAAGAAAGAAAAAAAAACGAAGCTTTTAATTAAATAATTTGGTTAAAAAGATCTGGATTTTATTATGATGTAGTCAATCAATATCAATGGCTACAAAAAGAATAAAAGAACCCCTCCAGAAAGGAAAGCAGCAGGAGATTTTTGTGACATTTTTCATCTCACAAAAACTGTTAACATCAAGATGTACATCGAATTTAAAAAAAAAAAAAAAAAAAACGATTCACGTGCCAATCACGCCCCAATTTGAGGCCTGCACAAAGAATATTATACTTTTTTCTTCTTTTCTTTCATCTAAAAATATGGGTCAATTTTTCTGCTGCTTCCACGTGTTGTTAAAACTTAGAGAAAAAAAAACCCGATTTGGATCCATGTTAGCGTAGTCAAATCTTTAGTCAACCCGACCCGTTACGTTTTCCAACCCGATAATAATTGATGGGCCTTTAACTTTAAGCCGCTTTGGACCGGTTTCTAAACTGCTTTTTCCCGGTTCGTGGTACACGTTATCATCAGTGCCGGTTTTCTTGTACTTGATCGAAATGGAAGTGGGGTTTGCTTTTTGTACTTTTTTTAATCGTTTAAGCCCCTAATGATACAAATCCAGATTAATAATTAAAAACACTACACAAATATAAAAAAGTTGGAATTTTTTTATAAAAAACGTTTACCTGATTTTCGAAATTTGAAGGAACGGAATCTTGCGTGTTTTTATTCTCCGATTTTGACCGGCGTTTGACCCTAAATGTTTCGGAATCGGAATCGGAATCATCGGTTTCTTTATATGTATTTCTAACATCCACAGGGTAAGAATTACTATTATCTGCATGTACCTAGGATATAAGAAAATTCTTTTGTTGTGTTAGAATTTAGATCTCATCCATTGAAGGGTATTTTTGTCCGAAAATTAAGAGCTGTTTGTTTTGGATTGAATAGAATGGATAAACAAAGATGAAAGTTTAATCTTACATGGTTAATTAAAGAGATACTCTCCGGTTTACAAGTATCAAATATTTTTTCATCTGTACGATTCCATTCCTTCCTTGATTCCATTCCGATCTCACAATACGGAACATACGAATCACCTTCTATTACCGGATACATTTTCGATAACAGAATCATATCATTAGCAATTACAGATTGCTCTTTAACCAAATTCACAACATCTCTCTCCTCCTCAAACCTCCTCGCCACACTTTCCAATTCCAAGATATCTCCTCTCACAGAGACCGTAAACCCATCTCCACATGGTAACCCAAGCATGTCCAACTCTGGAATGGAATCACACATTCCGATCATAATCATAAAACAAAATAAAAGTAAACAGAATTTATAGTTTAAGTTTAAGTTTTTAACATACCATGACGAAGGCATACAGGGTGTAGATAGCAATTACAGTTGATATACGCAATGTAACAATCACGTTTACAAATGCTGCAAAGAATGGTTCCATGGGAATGAATGGAATCACCATTGCAATGTTTTGATCTTGTCAGATTCCAACGGATTTGGTGTTGGAATCGGATTAAATTCACGAATGCTGCTTTGATGTTTTGGTGAGATATCATATCTGTTGACGATTCCGATTCCGATTCCGGAGTTGAATGAAGAATCATGGACTCTTTGCATAAAAGTTCTTCATGTGGAAGGAGAGGTGTACGATTTAAAAGGGCATATCGATGACTAGCTATTGACCCCAATAAGAACCAATCACCTATTGCAAAATTCACAGCTTCACTGCAATTGAAACCTAAGGGAAAATTTTCATGGAATTATTGGAAAATGGAAAATGGAAAATGGAAAATGGGATGATGTTATTATTGTTATATACCATGACTAAATCCTGCATGATATGCTCTAGGAAAAGTGACAACAAATTCCCCAGGCTTTTGAACAGCTTTGTAAACTGGAACACTGTGATCTGATAAAATATTTGGAGGAAATAAGGTTGTCTTCCCCAAAAGAACATCAAAAGCACCATCTTCTCCATCAGTTGATAGAATATCATGAGTGTAAACATTTTCTCTAACAACTTTTTCAAAATCCAAAGCTGCATGTCCAGGAACACCATACCATGTTTTTGCAGCTCCACAGTGATGATAATTAATGCTGCAAAATATGTCAGCAAGTTAAAAACTTAAAATTGCTTTGTATTTGGATGACATTGCTATAATTAGTAAGATTTTTGAAGTGTCTACCTATATAAGTAATGGTCTTCTACATGCCAAGCAAACATGCTGAATAGCATCCCAATGTAAAGCATAGGCTCAGTTACACCCTGAAAATATAGATGAGAAATGGATATATAACCATATAATCATATAAAGAATAGTAAATATTCGGAATCAAGAAATGGGAAATTATCAAAATACCGGAATTGTTGTTTCAAGGAGACGCAAAATGGATCTTGAAAGCCTTGAAACTTTCTGAAATAAGAAAACGAAATGGAGGTTAAAGTAAAGATTTGTTACAATGATTGTTGAAATAAATATTCTCGAGATAACAAGAAATAAAAACAAACAAACAAGATGATTGTAAGTTTGTAACACTTCCACGATTTGTTATTTGAAAGTTTAATGACTAAATTGAAATGAAAACCTTTAAATTCCAATTGCTATTAGCAAGTTGATCAGTGGGAGAAGATGAAAAAGCACTTCCATCAACATCACAAGCATATTCAACACTTTCTGTCTTTCCACAAGCTATTTCATGCCAAAATTCTTTTTCCACATATGTAGCAGGAAGACATCCAGCACTATAATATCTACGTGCAAAAACCTTGTTCGCCATTTTCTCATAATCACGGAATGTATAATTTCTGATGAATAAAACTCATTACTTAATCTTAACAAAGATTGCATACTTATTGATTATAATAATACATCAATAATATCATATGGGAAATTGGGAAATTAGGAACCCACCTTCCACTCATGAAGAATGTCACCTTATCTTCAGTATTCCACTCAGCAAGACGAAGAGGTTGTACTCTTGTGGTAAATTTAAAACCAGATTTCTCTCTCATTAGAACTATTCCAGCAGGAACTGAAGCACTTAAAGGTGAAACAATCTTGCATATACCTGAAAACAAGGTGAAAAGAATCAAAGATGATCAATTTAGAGATTATAATTTATAAAGATAATCAGTGGATTCTAATTTTTAATGAAGTATTACCAAATCTTGAAGCTTCTGGAGAGATCTTTTGGAGATAAACAAGAGGGTCCTCGAACTCTTCTTTAGTTGGAAAGTATACTGGACATTCTGGGATTTTATCTGTCCAATCAAGATTATTTGGGTCAAACTTGTCAGTCTTCCACTTTGACATAGCATTAGTAGCAGGAGGTTGAAGATAGGAGTCCAGATTGTTGAATAATCTATCACCACAAGATGTAGAACCTCTTAATGAATCTCCTCCACTTCTGGTCATTAGGTTAGACACAAATGGAGCATCATTCATAGTACAAGCTTTCATCCGTTGAAGCCTCTTATGCTTCAGAAATTTCAATGTGTCCTCTCTGGAGAAACAAACCCTTCCTTCCACCTGATGAAACCACATGATAAGTGTGAATACTGAATACACTCGAGAGTTTATAAGTGATGAACAAACTAACAACAGATATAGATAAGTAGAACAATTGATTGGAAAATTCAACCAATTTCCCTTGTTATAATACATAGAGAAGGCTATAATTGTTCACTTTCAGTTTGCTACTGTTTTGTCGGCTTATAAATGACTCTGGGTATCTTATAATTTTTGGTATTCGTTGTTTTGAGAATTCGATTTCATCACTTCATGAAGAGGATGTAGAAAAGAAATTAGTGGCTAGAAAACTAGCTTCATACAGAACTGAACTACACAAAGTCAAACAACCGTTTTTGAACAGTAAAACCAACAAATTCATAACAACATTTGAATAGATGAAAAGCAAGTGAACAGTTTTATTTTCAGGTATGAGAAGGTCAGGAAATTGTAAAGTAAATAGATGATTTACAAAACTCAAATAAAACCAAAAAATATATTTCATATTATGATTGAAATTATAGCGCAATTCCATTTAGCACAGATAAAACAAAAGAAGAATTTCCATTGGAAGGTGAACGAAAACACAGATTCTGCAAAATTTGCCCCATCGAAAAAATATTTTGAAGAATAACAAAATGCTAGAGATCTCAGGGACGAATTATTCCCCAAAAGGAGATAAATTAACATAATTACAGATAAAAAAATATATATTAATGACGTAATCATACCATCTCATTCCGAACTTTCTCGCCGGAACTCTCCGTCTTCTCTCACTTCACCAAACACAAACAAGCGAAATAGAAGAACAAAAGCGGTAACACAACGACAAAACTCAGCCTTAAATCACGATCTTCTCCGTTATCAGCCACATTCCCTCCAAACGACCTCCGACGTCGAGATCGGACAATTTCCACCTGTTAAAACTCTGCAATCTCAGAAAACCACTCAATGTCAACACCGGTATCTCCAATCCGAATGTGTGTGAGCGTTCACGTCAGGAATTGTCCTTCGGCAAGGATTAGCGGAGTAAACACCGGGAAACAAGCGGTTTACCGGCGACAGAGAGCAGTTTTCCGGCTGCCTGGAGAGAGAGAAAGAAAGAGGAACAGTAGATGAAATCCAGAAAGAGTATGGCTTTAGAAAACCGAAAAAGAAGAGAGAGAGGATAATTTATAACTTTATATATAATTTTTTATTTTTTTGCCATAATTGTAACCACTTTATTTTTTTAATAAGTTTATTATTTTAAAATAGAAAAAACAGAAAAATAGTTGTGAATAATGAATGAAGTGGCGGTTGGTTAGGCTTGTTCAACCAAACGCACCCTTTGTTGCCGCCTCGAAACGCGTCGTTTTAATGCACACTTGTTTTTCCGAAATTACCCTCAAACCATGGGTTCTTTATCTTTAGTTATTTTTGGGCTAACAGGATATTAAAGGGTAGGATAATCACAGATTCACTAAAATTTGTGGATGATTACGATTTATAGCCATATTTTTGGTAATCAATAAACAAATTATTAGGTTAGAAGAAATAGTGGATTTTTTGTACTTTTTCTCTCATATGTCTGGAATTGTTGAGAGCTTGTCGAGCTCATCTTGTTAAGGACAAGAAGTAGTGTTTCCTTAAAACTGTCGATTTCATGTCATCTTGACGATGGGTACGATCGAGTCACTCCTTCTAGTTTTATTAGAATATTTTTGTTATTGAACATATATAGAGGCAAAATAATAAAAAGAACAAAAGAAAAATATGAATATATAATTGGTTTTTCAATTTTACAAAAATTTCTAATGGATAGTTAATTATTTAAATTTTAAAAAACTAACATGAATTAAGTACTTGAAAATTTTAAAATTTTAAAGTTTCAAAATACAAAACTTAAAACTTTGATATGGATTTAAATATGTGTAGTATTATTTTAAAATTCTCATATAAATATTAAAATTTCGTAATATTATTTTAAATTTTAATATGAATATTAGACTTATACAATATTATTTTAAGATTCTAATAAAATATTAAACTTGTAATTATTTATATATTTCATTACAAACAAATAATAGACATTCATATTAAAATGTCGATTCAAAAGTTAGGCTATTTACACAAAAATAAACTATATCAATTCATTGAAAAATATTAATATGATAAGGATATGTGTGAATATTAACCACGACTACTAGGCAATATATTTTTTTGTCCTAAAACCCTCCGGCGTATCGGCACGATAATATAATATTCATATGTGAATAAATATATCTATATATGAATATATAAAATATATTCATATATGAATAAATATAGGCATATTCTCAAGTGATTATATATATATATATATATATATATATATATATATATATATATATATATATATATTCCCTCCGTTCCAAATTGATAGTCCACTTTTGAGTTTTGAAAGTCTTTTTTCTTCAAGTTTGACCTTAAATATTTTTATTTGTGTTGCATATTACTTGGTAAAACTTATAACAATGAAAAACATTTAAAATACAATTCGTTCATATATTTTGCATCAAGTATTATCTACCAAAAACAAAAATATTTAAGATCAAAGTTGAAGAAAAAAGACTTCAAAAGTCATAAATGGACTATCAATTTGAGACGGAGGTAGTATATATATATATAGGAATCTCTAGAAAAGTCCTTATATTTTGGAAAAAAATTTAATAAAGTTTTAAATTTATTTTTTTGAAAAGAAAGTCTTGATTATTTAACTTTTTGAATATGATATCCCAAAAAACCGAGTAATTTATTCACTTTATCCTTTTGTGACTTGTTTAGCAGGTCATGAGACCAAAGCGTTATTTTTTTCAAAATAATAGGACTTTTCTATAGATTTTGTCAAATTTTAAATATAATATATAAACGTATTTTTTATGTATTTATATCTATTTTTTGGTATTTATGTATTTCTTTTAAGTTTTTATATGTATATGTTTATGTATTTTTTATTTTAAATGTATCGACATATTGTTTTACGTATTTTTTAAGTATTTTACATATTTTTTATGTAAAGTTTTGTGTGTTATTTATTTATGTATTACATATTTATATGTATATTTATATATTTATGTATTTCTTAAATTTTTTATATAGATGCTTATGTATTTTTATGTATTTTAAATGTATAAACATATTTTTTTTTACATATTTATATGTATATGTAAATATTTTACATATTTTTTAATGTATTTTTATGCGTTATTTTTTATGTGTCATGTATTTATATGTATTTTTATGTATTTATATATTTCTTAAGTTGTTTATATATTTTGAATGTATAAATGTAATTTTTATGTATTGATGTATGTTTAAGTATTTTAAATATTTTTTATGTATCTTTATGTGTTTTTTATGTATTATGTATTTTTACGTGTATATATATATATATATATATATATATATATATATATATATATATATATATATATATATATATATATATAGTGGCGAAAAAAAAAAACAAATTTCGTAAAATAATTGAAGTTATATACCAACTTAATTACCCATTTGTCTTAGACGGTGCTAGGAGTGAAAATTGATAATTGACTTCGAAAACAACTTCAACCTTAGGCTATTAGGTATATATACCACATAGTCATGCCAAAAATATTGTTACATAAATATTACTTCCTTAGGTATATATACCACATCACCATGCCAAAAGTACTGCCACATCAATATTACTTTATGGTCGCTCTACTTAAAATATAGTTAACACTCCACATCATTGTATCATTTGTTTTTCAATTATTTTTTACATCTAGACACTAACGAGTTTCATTAGGGTTGGGTCGTCATTAGTTGCTTTGGAAGCACGTCAGCGGGACCCCAGTCAGGGGCTCTGCCCCTTGGACCCCACTAGGGGCGCTGCCCCTATAACCCGCCAAAGGGGCGTCACCCCTTTTCAAAACCCCGGACTCAGGGGCGCTGTCCCCCGAACCCCCGACTTATCGTCGAACCAGCTTCTAATTTGATCTTATACATATGTGCACTCTGCACCAACCCGTACATATATTAGAGCACAAATTATGAAGCCCCTTAGCTCATATGTTAGTTCCAGTTACATAAAATGACATTGTGACACTAAAATCACAAACAAATAGTTCGTTGTTGAATCTTATGATAAATAATGTTAAACATATTCACATTTCATCTTATATCTTTAAACTTGCTCTCGACTTCTTCTTCTGTTTGATACTCTTTAGTCCTTGTTATTTTTTATGCATATGTTGTACCCTATAAATAGGGTAGGTACATAGAGTAGAGTAACAATCGAAATAAGAGTTATTCTAATTTTTACTCAAACACTCTTGTACTTTTCAGACGATATTGAGCCAAAAATATCATATTTAGATCGTGTGTCTGTTTACAACTGTTATTGATTCATTTATGTTCTTAATCAATCTCTAACTCACATCAATTGGTATCAGAGCAGGATTCTCTCAATCGATTGAAGTTTCTTGTAATTTTTCATTTTTTTGAATCGCCCCTTCCAATTCAAAATGTTCTGCAAATTGAATCAGGAAACAGGTGTCAATTGATTGTATTGAATATATTTTGCACTCTGTGTGTTGGATTGATTGGTTTATGGTCAATCTCTGATTGATTTCTTTCTTAGATCTCATTTTGAATCAAAAGTTCTCTTTCTTCGAAATTCGTACAACAATGGCGAAATTTCAATCTGAACATAATGTCTAATTTCTCTCATTTGATCGGATCATCGACAAAGATTCTGAGGTTGATTCTAGAATATTATGAGCAATGGGCTGAAAAGATGGAGGACTATTTGAATGGGATTGATGAAGATCTGACGAGATCCATCAAAATAGGAGAATATTGTCCGACAATGTTAGTTGATGTTGGTACATTTGCAAGTTCTAATGACATGATCACAAGAGGATCCAAGATGAAGGAAAATGATAAGGAATGTATGTCTGAATTACGTGGTGCTCTTCTACCAGTAGTCTATAATTACGTTCGAGGATGTAAAACTACAAAGCAAAATTAGGATACACTGAAGGAGAAGTATCAAGGAAATGAGAAGACAAAGAAGAGTTCTATCAAATAATGCTTGCTAAAGTTGGGAGAGTTCAAGGAGAAGGAAACATAATTAATCAAATCATATTATGATCGATTGAATTAATTGATCTTCAAGTGTTCTCGATTTGGAGTGACATGTTCAACACTAGAGTTCAATCTCACCTTTCTCATGCGTTTAAGAAAGGAATGGAGAAATATCAGTTTGATGATCAAGACACAAGAAAATTTTAATGGTTACTCTCTTGCAGATCTATACAATGTCTTGAAATCACATGAAAGCGAGATTAATAAGATTGCTAAAGAAATCAAATTGAGTTTAGGAGGACCTTTAGCACTGGTGTCGAAAGTTGCTGGAAAGGAATCCGAAATCGAATCTGATGAAGAAGCCAAGAATGGTGAAAAAGGTTTTTTGTTTAACTCTGATAATGAAGTTGTCGCATACTACTCGAACAACTAAGTGAAGAAATTATTTAAGAATCCTTTTAATCAAAAATTCAAGAATAGCAATTAAGTTAAAGGAAGCATGTCATCTGGAAAAAGGTTTGAAGGGTGATTTGAAAGAAGAAAAGAAGGATGTTAAGGGGTTGTATGAGAAGAGGAAGAATGAGTTGAAACTGAAAGAAAACTCAGGTTACGATTGTAACTATTGCAATGGGTCGAATTATTTGACAAAGGATTGCATGCTGAGGAAGAAAAAAAGAGAAAAAGGAGAGAGTCAAATACGAAGCCTATTACATGGGGAGGCTTGAAGAGATTTGTTCATAGACAAAGAACCTTTCGTTATTTGCTAGAGGAGATGACGAGAAAAAGGAACTTATCCGATTTGGTCATCTAGCTCAGACGGTGAGGAGATGTATAATCCAACTCATGGGGAAATGTATGCGAAAATGGAGGGAGATGAAGAGGAGAAAGATGTTTCGGATGAGAAGAATGAAGAAGATGACATCACCGGAAGGTATTTCGTGTCGAAAAACTCGACTAAATCACCGATGACTGCAAAGGTACGTGATCTTCTTAACTTATTTAAAATTCCTTCATCTTCTTATAATGATAATTTATCTAAGTTTGATAACACGTGTGCTTATCTTAATGACGTGTTAATCTTCATGAGTAGTGAAGCAGAAATCCAAATCCTAATTATATGAAGTTAGAAATATACTCGAAGAAAAGAAAGGACTAGTGGAATCTCTTGATCTTAGAATAACAAATCTTTTAATAGATAGAGATTCACTTAGAATGGACAATTCGATGCTTATTAAACAAAGAAACATATATTGTAATTATGCTAAGCATTTGTATGGTAAACTGATAGAATTTTATCATTCAACTGACATATACGATGAACGTCATTGGTAATTGCTTCCATTTTTTCGTTTAAAAGAGAACAAATAAATGAAACAACATATGAATGTGAAAGTAATATAGCAGCTGAATTTCGATTAAGGTATTTAGATTGAGGAGGGAGAAGGAGGTTCAAGTCGTGCTCTTGTCAAAACAACTTCATCGATTGATCCAAAAGACAAAGGCAAAGTCATTATTATTGAACAATCGGATGAGGAAAAGAAGAAGCAACAAGCAGCTAAATTGGAACGACAAAGGAAAATCAATATCATTCTTCGTCAAAGGGAGAATGATCCACCATGCCTAAACAAAGGTGAACCCAACAAGCACTGGTGTTATGAAACGATTGAAATCGCTGTGTTGAGGAAGAATGACGAATTTCTTAAATGTAACGCCCGTAGATCCGGGCTAGTCAATTTAGAGACGATACGCATCAAAAATGACTTTTTTATGGAAGATTATTTAGAAGGATTAATCTTAACCAAGTGGTAGTATATGTCACAAGGTTTCCGTGCATATAAAGAACGCCAAAATCCGAGTTATAACGAAGAAGTTATGACCTGTCAAAGTTTCGCGACAGAACCGGCACAACCCAGCGCGACCCAACGCGATGTAAATAGTGAATTTAAGGTAGATAGATATCTACCCTTAGTGATCTAAATGAGAATTGAAGATCTCATCGATAGTAGTGCAACGACGGAAAGACGGACGAAAACGGAGTTCAGATGAAGGAGTTATGAATTTCGAACGGAGTTTTCCTGTCCCGGCCAACTAAGAATAATATATAAGTAATATAATTATAATATATTAAAAATAAAGTCAAAATTAGCCAATGGAGTCTAAACGAGAGTTGTAGATCATAATCTCACCTTCGCGTCGATATAAAGAACGTCGAAAACGGAGTTCGTGTGCGAAAGTTATGAATTTCTGAAGTTCGGGGCGCGAACCCCAAAGTTGTGTCAGAGACCACAATGTGGCAAGCAGTGCCACGATGTGGCAAGTCTCCTGACACCTCTGGGAGTCCCCCAGATGCAACTCGCGATGACGTATGCAGTGACGACCAAGCCCACGACGTGGAAAAAGGATCCCACGACGTGGCAAGGGCCAAATTCGCCCTATAAATAGATTTGAAGGGCCAGCCAACTATGGTTGCTCCATCCCTTCTCTCCCACTCCCGATACACCCTCTAAGCCCTATTTTAATCCCCCGAAGCCCCGGTATCAACCCCGAGACCCGAAGCAAGTTCTAAAACCCGAAGATCCCGAGAAGAAAAGAGTTTTCGAGCCGAAGCTCTGCCCGCGAGAAACCCGGTGTGTGAAGTGATCCCGGTTTCACCGAAGAATACTACTCTTAGAGCTGTAGTGCTGTCCGATCATCTTCTGATCAAGTGAGTGTATAGTCACTTTCATCTTACACATAGATATGAAGTATTTTATAAAATACGTGTTATGTGTATATATATATTGTTGTTTATATGTGTCAGTGTGTGGTTACTTTCTTCTAACACATAAATATAAAGTATTAGCTATGAAATACATGCTATGTGTTATATATTATTTCTCTATTTGAAATGGGCATGGAATTGATGTTTTATACAAGTGTTAAATGATTTAAACTGTGTAAGTATTTATATCTACGAAAATGTTGGGTAGAACATTGGTAGATGGGATAGTCGGTGACTATGGAGTTAGTGCCTATTGTATAAACCTTAGTGACTATGGAGTTAGCGCCTATTGTTAGATAAACCCTGGTGACTATGGAGTTAGCGCCTACTATTAGATAAACCTTGGTGACTATGGAGTTAGCGCCTATTGTATAAACCTTGGTGACTATGGAGTTAGCGCCTATTGTATGAACCTTGGTGACTATGGAGTTAGCGCCTATTGAGTAAACCTTGGTGACGATGTGACTTCGTGCCTGTTAAGTGAACCTTGGTGACTATAAAGTTAGCACCGCTTAAGTAAACCCCGACGACTATGGAGTTAGCGTCTGATAACTATGGATTTAGTACCTGATAGATAAACTCTGGCAGCAATGGACTTCATGCCAATTCCTTAGGTCAATCCTTAGGAATGAATGAATAAAGGATAGTTGATTCTTAGGGTAAAACCTTAAGAGTAAAGAAGATAATGGTGATGGGTAATTGGGTTGTTTGTTTAATGATTGAATATAATAATTGTATTATTGTGGGTTGAAAACCCTATATGCTCACCAGGCTCCCAAGCCTGACCCACTCAGTTTTCTTTGCATTACAGGTAATGGCACAAGAGTATAAGTTGGTGGACTTGACGAGAGATTTTGGATTATAGATCAGTAGTTATAAATAACTGTTGTAAAGTCTATTTTATATTGTTTATGCTTTTGGTCTGTATCGGAACATGACATCCCGAGGTTTTATTATTTAATGAAAATACATTCTCTTTGAGAAACGTTTTGATAAATTTTATCATATTTTGTTTTGGGAACAAATTCCGCAACCGTTTTATTTAAATGATCACTCTGATTTATAAAACAAAGCATAAACAAATCGGTCTTTTCTAGTCGAGAAATTGGGGATGTCACATTAAAAGGCCGAAGAAGAGCTTTGAAACTGAAAACTCAGACTTCAATTAACTCGATTTTCCAATCAATTACATATTGTTCACATCTCTACAGTTCAAAGTAGCAGATAAATTCAAATATAAAAACAAATACAGTTGCCTAAAGATTCGTTTTCATGCGATCTTGGTGAAAAACGAAGTTGATGTATGGTCGTTGGTGAAAATAGTGAAGGTGATGAAAATTAAAAGGGATACCTTGTTTGAAGGTCTGATTCAAAACTTTTGATATTCACTTGTGAGAGCTAATCGCTGACTTTCCACTGATGAACCTGATGTTGGATTAGGTGTCTAAGCTCATTACTAAAATTGGTATATGCTTAAATTAATAGTAGCATAGTCCTTTTGGGTTGCCCTCAAACCTAGCAATTGGACATGATGATTTTCTTAAAGAGAGATTAATTATTATGTGAATAATAAATTAAATAAATGGTTTATTTAATGTGTTATGAAAATAATATATTAATTAGAGATCATATTATTTAATTAATAATTAATCAGAAATTATTTGGAATTAATTTTGGGATTAATTGGATTAATTAAAAGTACAGGGAGTGTTTGGTTATTTATTGATAGTTAAGAAAGGAAGGCTCTAGAACCTCAGGGAGGTAGGTGGACGAAAATCGTTAGGGCAAGCCTAAGAGTTTTCGTCCAAGGCCCTTGTCTAAAGGGTATTAGGCTGCTTGGTCACCAAGCACATGGATCCAGGGTATATCCCTTAAACCTTAGATTTGGTACCAAGTTTCCTCAACTATATAAGGAACCCTTGGGTCCTATATTGCGCCGATCCTTCTCTTCCCAAGGCTTGGACGAAATCTTGTCTACCCTCTCCTCTCTCTTACATTATCCTTTTGCTAGCTTGGGTGTGATTACGTTAGAGGCACGACACTTGTGGTGCTTACTTCCAAGAGATCAACAAATAGGAATTCTAATTGTTTGCTATAACAACTAAAAGGTATGTAACACTAAATCCCTCTCATCTAAATTTTGAAAATTCCCTAGGGTTTCCAAGTT
Organism: Lactuca sativa; assembly: GCF_002870075.4. NCBI lineage: Eukaryota > Viridiplantae > Streptophyta > Magnoliopsida > Asterales > Asteraceae > Lactuca > Lactuca sativa. The sequence goes on from NC_056628.2 coordinate 143,131,410, forward strand.
TCTTATTAATGTTCTTAGTTATAGGTTCAATAGAGAAAACATAGATCCTATTTAGGTTGCATGCAAACTTAAGGGTTTTAATTTTGTTTGTTTACCTAAATCTCATCACTGGTATCAGAGAGTTTGGTTTGATTTCTGTTGAATTTGCTATAATTGAAGAATAGATCAATTAGGGTTTATTGAAATTAAACCCTAAAAGACCATAATTTCAACAAGGGCTAGGGTTTTGGAAACCCTAACTTCCACCCCTTGGATTTCAAAATTTAGGGCTAGGGTTTTCAAACCCTAGCCTTCCTCCCCAAGTAATTTTGAAAATAGTAGGTTGTTTGGGTTTCCATATTTTTATAATTGTTAGTTTAATTTGATTAAAATGGATAATTATAAAATTGGATAAATCATATACCCTAATTTTTAAAAATTAGAGGGTAAGGATTAGGATTAAATTATTTGATTAACATAATTAGATAATCCTTAATTGATTTAATTTATTTAATTGTTAAAAAATTAAATCATTTTTAATTTATTCTAAATTTAATTAATTGAATATTAATTTCGAAATTTAAAATATAAACCATACTATTTTGAAAAGTTTAAAATACACCTTATATTATATGTAAAATTAAAAGCTTAATTATTACTCTATATATAAGAATAAGTCAGTTAAATCGCTAGTATGCCTCATTTATGAAGATAGTCTATAAGGAGGGTATAAGGAAACTGCCTATAAAATGGTAGTTGAATGAGTGCCCACTCTCACTCACCGCTTCCTTGATTAGTGGAGGGTCATTAGCCGAAGGGTGTGATAGGACAAATTAATTCTCATTAAAAGTATAATGCTATTAAAGTAACTAATACTTTTTATTAAAAATCCCAATCTGAGTTACTTTAGAAAAATGTGAATTTGTATGCTAAGCCATGAAATTGTATATTGCACTTTATAAGTCGTTAGTGGAGTGTGTGTGGTTAACCAGTACACTAACAGGGACTAATAAAGAGTTGTAATGGGTATCTCATAAATTATCATTGTTGATGGAGCATGTGTGGCTTACCAACATATGAATTGGGATAAAAAATGACAATGAGGTTACCAAGCACATTTGCATGGTTATTCACATCTTGTTTGTGATCCTCGGTATCCCAATCACAAATAGAAGAGCATAATATGAGATTAAACATGTAATTGAATAGTTTCAATGAATCTCAAAAGATCTAGGAATTTCACTTAACTTATTTTTCATTTTCTTTTGGTGGAATTGGTAAATCGTCATTTACCTATCTTTATAAAATTTACAATTAGATTACGACATACCTTTTTCTAAGTTGTGAATTGTTGGATCCTAGCCTTAATATTTTATTTTGGGTTATTATATTAAGGATTATTCTCATCTCACTAAAACTACCTTCCTTTTACAGATGTCTACTCCAACTGATGCTTCTGGTTCCTCCTCCTCCAACCACCATAACTTCTCCCTGATTTCCATCTTCTCCAAGGTCATATTGGATAGTTCCAATTACAATGATGCGAAATATCAAAATGGACCTTCGATCTGAGAACAAAAAATATGTTCTCGAAAAGGAAATCAATGAGATTGATGAAGAGAAGGTCACTCCTGAAGAATTAGCCTCCTACAAGAAGCACTACGATGATGCAACAAAAGTTGCTTGCATCATGGTAGCCACCATGACCCCTGACTTGCAAAGGTTTTATGAGGATTACTGGCCCTATGAGATGAACAAGGACCTTGTGGAAAAGTACCATAAGCAAGCTCAAGTAAAGTACGAAATGATCAAGTCCCCCATGACATGCAAGATGAAGGTAGGAGAATCTGTCTGTGGCCATGTGCAAAGGATGCAACATAACGTGGAATGCCTTGTTAGGCTGAATGTGCATTATGACGAGGAGTTGGCTATTGACATAGTCCTAAATTCCTTACCTAGTTGTTGTGATCAGTTCATTCTGACCTATCATCTGAACAACAGTGAGACCACCCTAGCTTAATTGCACAATCTCCTGTAGACAGCTGAAACAAGAATGAAGGAAAAAGTTGTTGCCTCCGCTCCTACTAGTGCTCCCGTCCTAGCCATTGGACAAGAAAAGGGTAAAAAGAGGAAACATCCTCCCAAACAAAACTGGAAGGGAAAGCCTCATGCAGGGTCATCCAGTAGTGTCCCCAAAGGAAAGTCTAGTTCTGATCATCCACCCTCTTATGATCCTAAAGAGGCTATCTGCTTTTACTGCAATGACAAGGGGAATTGGAAACGAGGTTTTCTGAAGTATCTGAGAGATATCAAAGATGGAAAAGTGAAGCCAACTTCTACAAGTATATACACTATTTCATCTAATAACCCATCATCTTCTTGTTCTTGGGTTCTTGATATAGGATGTGGCTTTCACATTTGTTCTGATTTGTAGGGGATAAAAAGAAGTGAATAGGTGGAGCACAATTAAATGAACTTGATCATGGGGAATAGGCGATCTTCTCATGTTACCAAGATTAGAGTTTATAGTCTAGTTCTTAGTAATGGTGTTAGTTTAGATTTAATAAATTGTTGCTACTTGTCAAAAATGACAAGAAACGTTATCTCTTTTCATGCATTGTTCAAACAAGGCTTTAGATATTCATTTAATGATTTGAGTGGTTCTATTTCTACTTATAAAAATGATGTTTTTTATTTTGAAGCTTTTACCTCGTGTTGGTGTGTATGAAATTGTGATGTGTGTAGACAACTTAGGCAATATTGTATTTCAAATTGATTCATTTAATGGTATAGACAAAGCATGTTTGTGGCATTATTGTCTTGGACACATTAACAAGAAACGCATCGCCCAACTCCAAAAGGATGGAGTTTGGGAATCGTTTGACCTAAGATCGGATGATGCATGTGAACCTTGTCTTTTGGGTAAGATAACAAAATCACCTTTCACTGGATCTTGTGAAAGAGGTGAAGATTTGTTGGACCTCATACACACAGATGTGTGTGGACCCTTCAGATCCACCACAAGGGATGCAAATCAAATTTATGTGACATTTACAGATGATTATAGTACATATGGTTATATTTACTTAATCAAACATAAATCGGAAACGTTTGAAAAGTTCAAAGAGTTTAAACATGAAGTCGAGAACCAATTGGGCAGGAAGATAAAGATGCTCTGATCAGATAGAGGCAAAGAGTATCTTAGTATCGTCTTCCACGACTATCTCAAGGAATATGTAATAGTTTCAGAATTGAGCCCTCCTAGGACACCTCAACTTAATGGTGTGGGTGAGAGGCACAATTGAACCTTGTTGGACATGGTTCATTCCATGACGATTCAACCTTCTCTTCCAATTTCATTATGGGGGTATGCCATAGAGACTGCCACCCATATTCTTAATCTTGTCCCAACTAAGAAGGTTGCAAAAATACCTCATGAGATGTGGATAGGGAAAGTTCCCTTGTTAGAAAATATAAGGATTTGGGGTTGTGAAGCTTTCATTAGACGAGAGACTCACAACAAGTTTGAACCTCGAAGTGAGATGTATTTTCATCGGCTACCCACAAAGCTCCTTTGGATATTTATTCTATAGACCTAGTGAAAATGTTGTCTTTGTAGCACAAAGAAGAGTCTTTCTTGATAAAGATATCATATGAAAAGAGGGGAGTGGGATTACTATTGACCTTGAAGAGATTCAAGAGTCAAATGATGAAGGAACCTCTGAAGACATTAGGGTTCAAATAGAGGAAGAGATTCTAGTTGAACCAGTTGACAATTCATTACCTCTTCGTCGCTCTAGTAGAGTTAGCATGCCACCTGAGTTCTATGGTTTCCATATAACTATAGATGGTGATACATTTATCAGTGATCATACACTGGTAAATTTGGATGAACCTGCTAACTACATGGAAGCAATGGCAGGTCGTGAGGCAGCCAAATGGAAAGAGGCAGTGGACAAAGAGATCAATTCTATGTATGACAACCAAGTTTGGAATTTGGTTGATCAACAAACTGGTCGAAAGACGGTTGGTTGCAAATGGATCTTCAAGAAGAAGACTGGCATGGATGGTAATGTACACACATTCAAAGAACGATTGGTTTCAAAGGGCTTTACTCAAACCCCAGTGATTAACTATGATGAGACCTTCTCACCAGTGGCTATGATAAAATCTATTAGGATAATGCTAGCCATAGTTGCCTTTCATGATTATGAAATTTAGCAGATGGATGTCAAAACCACTTTCCTTAATGGAAATTTGGTTGAGGATGTTTACAGGATTCATCCAAAGGGTTTTGTTGATGCAAAGTTTCCTAATAGAACGTGTAAGCTTGAGAAATAAATATATGGATTTAAACAAGCATCTCGTAGATGGAATCTTTGTTTCGATGAGAAAGTCAAAGAATTTGGTTTCTCTATAAGTGAAGATGATTCATGTGTATATGTCAAAGCTAGTGGGAGTATAGTTACCTTCCTAGTATTGTATGTTGATGACATACTTCTTATAGGAAACGACATTCCAACTTTGCAAAAGGTTAAGTCTTGGCTTGGAAAGTGTTTTGCTATAAAGGACCTAGGTGAGGATGCCTATACTAAATGGACTTAGTCAAAGTACATATTTGGAAAATGTGCTAAAAGTTTTAGTATGGAAAATTCCAAGAAAGGAGAACTATCCATCTAGAGTAATACTAAACTGAGTAAGACTTAGAGTCCGAGTACCGATGCAAAACTAGCTGAAATGAGTAGGATTCCATACATTTTCGTTGTAGGATCTATCATGTATGTTATGACATATACTCCACCTGATGTGTCCTTTGCTTTAAGCATGGACATTTGTTATCAGGGAAATCCAGGTAAAGCTTATTGTATAGGAGTTAACAATATTCTCAAGTATCTGGGAAGGACTAATGACTGGGTCCTAATACTTGGTGGCAGTGATACATTGAGTGTAACTGGGTATAGTGACACCACCTTTCAAACAGAGAGAGACAACTTCCATTCTCAATCTGGTTGGATGTTTACTTTAAATGGATGAGCGGTTACTTGGAAAAGTTCCAAACAAGAGATAGTGGCTGATTCAACTTGTGAGTTAGAATACATAGTTGCAAGTGAAGCATCAAAGGAAGTAATTTGGTTGAAGAACTTCATCAGAGATCTTGGAGTTGTTCCAACCATTAAAGAGTCGATGGAACTTTTATGTGATAATGAAGGGGCAGTTGCCTTGATAAAGGAACCAAGAGATCATGTAAGATCAAGAAATATCGACAATAAGTGTCATTTCATCAGACATAGAGTAGAATAAGGTCACCTCACTGTGAATAAAATATCATCCGAAGAAAATCTTACAGATCCACTCACGAAAGGTCTGATTAGGGCTAAACACATTTAACATGCCAGGAGCATAGGTCCGAGAGATGATATTAGTTTTAGTAGTTAGATAGTTAGTTTGAAACTTGTAACAAAGTAAATGTAATTGACTTTTGGTGATTAAATAATAGAGAGTTAGTTATGAGTTTGTTTACTACCTTTTGTTAATTGTTTATTATTGTGTTTTTCATTTTGCTTGTTTTACTTCCCGAATAATTTGATTATTCAAACTCCATAGTCGTTCGTACTTTTGGTAGTAAGTAGTGAATTAAGACTGTAATGAATTGAATTGTAGATTGTGTAAAGAGTTTTAGACATAGAAATGGTATTGCTACAATGTTCATGAGTACTTATAAATGGAGATTTAAGTATTGGATAAGCCCACGCTCAGAGATTTACTTCATGGAATTTATTACAAGTAATTTTGAGACGATAATATCATATAATATTAAAACAGAGATATATGACTTGTAGTTTACAATTCAGTCGTGCATTAATAATACGTAAACGCATCAATAACTTGATGTTATAAACTGTATTGTCATGCATGATTTGATGAGTAAATGGTGCAAGCATATAAGTCAAAATTTATTCGTTCCTTTTGCCATAACAGGAAAAGCAATATATTTGGGCCCCTCAGTGATTTGGTGTTGACTTATAGTGTTGGGCCCGATCAGGACTAAATTGATGTGTTTAATTAGAAGTACTATGTCATTACAAATCAGAAATTGAGAAATAAAGTCTTGGATAATGAGACTGATTCTATTCCATGTCTCATGTTCGAATGATATCTTGTAGAATGGAGGATTATATGATTACTCATCTTAGGACACGTAACTAACTAGGTTAGAGTTCGACAACGGCTTTTGGAAGCTACAACTTGTTGATCAATTCAGAAGTTATACTGGAAATTATAGTTATAAACTTATTCAAGTGGGGGATTTTTGGATTAGGTGTTTAAGCCCATAACTAAAATTGGTATATACTTGAATTGATAGTAACACAATTCTTTTGGGTTTCCCTCAAACCTAGCAATTGGACAAGATGATTTTTTTTGGAGAGAGAGATCAATTTATTATGTGAATAATAATGTAACGCTCTAAAAATTTCAACCAATTTAAACTTTTCGAAAACAACCCAGTTTCATAAAGTTATTACAAAAAGGTTTTCAATACAATTATTATCAGAGTCTTCCCAGAACCACATCATAAAACAAAATCATGAGGAGCGGTACGATCACGCCTTTGCCTTGCCACGGTCTAATGAAGAACCTAAAAAACATTAAACCACAACTGTAAGCCCAAAAGATTAGTGAGATACCCCCAAAATACCAACCACATATACCATACACGCACAACATGCCATATCATAACAGAACACAAAACAACCATGCACTTCGGGTCTACTATGAGACTGGTCCGCCGCACCAGCCAACAGTCCACCTGGTCCACCCTCCGAGTCTAGCCATATACATCAAGTCTACAGTGTGATTGGTACGCCCGCACCGGGCCTTCAATCCACCTGGTCCACTCTTTGAGTCTATAGTATGACTGGTCCGCCCGCACCGGGCCTTCAGTCGGTCTGGTCCACTCTTCGAGCCTCGACACGTTTGGTCCGCCCTCTTGGGGCCTACAGCCTATCCGGACCGCTCGTTGGGCCTTCGGGATAACCGGTCCGCCCTGGGTATGTTGGCCTACAGCACAAAGCCGGACCTGCATCAACCCAAACCCCAGTCCAACAACCATGTGCACATATACATTCAATCATATAACAACTCACATTCAATCAAGCCGATCTAGCAGATCACATAACATATCATCATCCAAACCAGAATACCGACCTAACCGGTCACTAGCATAGCATCATCCTATATACCAGGATACAAACCTTAACCAGGTCTCTAGCATAATACCATCCTAACTACCAGGATGCAAACATAGCAAAGCAATAACATAACAACGATACCCGGATCACAATCCGATAAAGGGCCAACCTTGGTGCCTTAGACCCTGTTGATATAGTGAGGATAACTCACCTCGCAATTGGCGACTGAAAGATAAGACCAAGATGCTCCGACCATTGATACAATCTCCACCACTAGCCAACACCAACACTGAACTCAAAACAAATGCCGACAATTACCAAAATGTCCCTGGAAGTCAACTGGTCAACTCTTGGTCAAAGTCAAAGTCAACTTCCTGACTGACTCTACTCGCCGAGTCAACCCGATGACTCGTCGAGTCCCCATGCTCAGAACTTCCCCAATCCACGACTCAACTCGCCGAGTGACCCCGAGACTCGCCGAGTCTCACAACTCTGAGTCCCCTTGCACTCAACTCACCGAGTCCTCCCTTGACTCGCCGATTCATGGCTCAACCAGAAGAAGGTTAGGACCTCACGACCAGACTCGCCAAGTCCATGGCTATCTTCAACCAACTCGCCGAGTTGTTCTTCCAACTCGCCGAGTACACCTTTGTGACTCGCCGAGTACCCTTAGATCTTAATCCATACAGAAGCTTTCCAGGCCATGCAGATGATCCAAACCATAGATCTACCCTTCTACAACCCATCCATCACGTAAAGTTGCAAACTTTACGTAAATCCAAGTAGATCTAAGCATTTTACACTCTAGGGCTAGGGTTTGGGACAAAAGGACTTCACCCACAACTCTTGTGCATAGACTTTATGGCTTTCTGGATTAATAACAACCTAGATCTGAGGTAGCAACCTCAGATCTTACACCAAACTTGAGATGGACCTCATTTATGCCCCCAAAACCCCACAAATGATAGATCTAGATGCACAAAAGCTCAATCAGCAGATTATTACCTCAAATGAAAGCTCCAACTGAAGAATAAGCTGAATCTCTACAAAGCCCCTTACTCTAGCCTTCTTGCTCTTCGATTTCTCCCCAAGATTCCCTCCATAAAGGCTCCAATCTCTCACAAGGAAAGCTCACACGAATCTAGGGCTTCTGGAACTCAAGGGGAAGGTAAAAAGGCTGGGGGAGAGGACACCATGTTCTTTATATAGGGCTCAACCCCCGAATTAGGTTTTTCTCCACTCAGCACCAACTCGCCGAGTCCAACCACCGACTCGCCGAGTTGGCCACTAAACACGCGACCATAATCGCGACCCTACTCGCCGAGTCCACCCATGGACTCGCCGAGTTTCCCTTTCACATTTACACTTTGAACCCTGAACTTGCACTCCTGAACTCGGGATGTTACAAATAAATTAAATAAATGGGTTATTAACGTGTTATGAAAATAATTGGAGATCATATTATTTAATTAATAATTAATCAGAAATTAGTTAGAATTAATTTTGAGATTAATTAGATTAATTAAAAGTACATTGAGTTTTGGTTATTTACTGATAGTTGAGAAATGAAGGCTCTAGAACCTCATGGAATGAGGTTGACAAAAATCTACAGGGCAAGCCTAATAGTTTTCATCCAAGGCCCTTGTCTAAATGGATTGGGTTGCTTGGTCACCAAACAAAGGGATCTAGGGCATATCCCTTAAACCCTAGCTTTGGCACCAAGTTTCCTCAGCTATATAGGGAACCCTTGGGTCTTATATTTTGCCACTCCTTTTCTTCCTAAGGCTCGGATGCAATCTTGCCTCCCCTCTCCTCTCTCTTACATTATCCTCTTGCTATCTTGGTTGTGATTTCATTAGAGGCACGACACTTGTGGTGCTTGCTTCCAAAAGATCAACAAAGAGGAATTCTAGTTGTTTGCTATAAAAACTAAAAGGTTTGTAACCCTAAATCCCTCTAATCTATATTTCGAAAATTCCTTAAGGTTTCCAGGTTTCTCTTTGATGTTCTTAGTTATAGGTTCAATAGAGAAAAATAAATCCTATTTAGGTTGCATGCGAACTTAAGGGTTTTAATTTTGTTTGTTTACCTAAATTTCATCACCTGAATGATCTTATTTCAATAACCTAGATTTTAATCAATGAGAATGTGTCAAAGATCCCTAAATCAAATTTAAATGATTTCATTATTGGCTTTGGTCATATCAAAGCTTTTCTAGATAGTTACTACGAATATCTGGTGATTATAGATAATGATCTTGCCTTGGCTATCAAGAAGAATGTGAAAGTGCCTCAAACTCTTGCAAAGGATAAGATGAAATCAACGAATTTGAAGATGGTGAAATTATCCATCAACCTTATGGTGTGGTTTTTCAGGATAAGAACAAGAGGGGGAAATGGAGTTTTTATTTCAAATCACTGATCATGAAAGATATTCAAATTCTCATTTCACCAACATCTTAATTCACATCAACAACTGCAAAAAGAATGATGTTGAAGACAAGGCTGAGATTAGGAAGATTATTTTGTGGTACATGGAAGTTCGAAGGCAACTTCTATAGACAATGAAGTTAATAGCTTGATATTCGACTACTCTCACTAATGGGGAGATTGTTGGGGTCAAATGTCTATAGTGCGGAGTTGAATGTACTTTGTGTCTGTAAAGTGTCAAAAATAGTCTGGTTTCGACACTCTATCTATTAACAAGGCATGTTAGTTTCGACACTGTAATGTTTAGTCCTTGTTATTTTTTGTGCGTCTGTTGTACCCTATAAATAGAGTAGGTACATAAAGTAGAGTAACGATCGAACTAAGCGTTATTCTCATTTTGTACTCTCAAACACTCTTGTATTCTTCAGACGGTATTGAGCCAAGCAGATCTTATTTAGATCATGTAAATTTTTACAGCTTTTATTAATTCATTTGTGTTCTTAATCAATCTCTAACTTACATCAATTTTATTAGCAACACATCATCATCACTTGACTCATTGGATGTTAGAGTCTGTGATTAAAAAAATATTAAAACATATTATAAAAGTGAAATAGTTCCAAAAATAAAACCAAACATTACAAAACATATCCATAACAAAAATTATAAAATGTCAATTAGTTTAAAATAACATGTTTGTCTAAACTTGCTCCGGCCTCATCTTTCGGAGTTCAATTTGCTTTCATTTTAAACTTTAACATCATCTTTGTTTTCTTTTTTAATTTTATGGGTGTCCTTGGTGGTTTAATGTTTGATTTTTTTTTTCTAATTTAACATCTATTTTTTTTATCTGCAAAACACAATCCAACAAAATTTAATATTTAAATATAGTAACATAAAAAAAAATATTTATAAAATTTTAAAAAAATTATAGTTTACCTTTATCGGACCCAATTTTGAAAGCTCATATAGATGATAAATAATTTCGTCGTCCGTAAAATCCACTTATTTATATAATATCCACACAAACTACCTTCGAATAAACTAGCTCTTATTTAAGACTAATACGAGGTATTGGTTTAACTCAAATCAAATTAAATATTAATTTAACAATGTAAGAAACACAAATAAAATGCATGTTAAACTACATTCCGGATATGATCTTCGTTTTTGGATTATGTTCTTCATATTCCGGACTAATAATATCATTCCAAAATCATTTTAAAGGGTATTGTAAACTTATTTCCGTTCTAAGTAGTGATACTAACACGTTTAAGATACTTATATGGTTACAATGACAAAAAAAAAAAAAAAAAAAACTATCACAAAGTTTAAGTTATTTCAGAGTTGTTTCTCGTATTCTAAAATTGTTCTACACATTTCAGAATATAGAAATCATATGTAAACTAAAATGCAAGTAATTTAAACAGATTTGCTAAATCCATGATAAAAAAGACTTAAAAATCTTCAAATTTTTTATAGCAACAAGTTCAAAACATTAGTAAGTATTCAGTTAATTATGATTATTGATGTATGAGTCCCATATATATAACATTATCCCACAGAAATAAATATGATCCATTTTGGCCTTTTCTGGAATGTCTTTTTGAAAAAATTATTCGTTTTAAAAAAAATGCTTAGTATTATTATTTTAGAAAAACATTCTAAAATATAAAATATATTATTTAATTTGGATACTACTATATTTATACCTTCTCACTTACATAAATTATTAAATCATAATCATAATCTATAGATACACGTTTAACCACTCATATATGGTTACATAAATTACCAAATCATAATGAATAGATACACGTTACCCACTCATATATGGGATATACGAAATAATTTAGGTTATGTATAAAATTATCCTTTAATTTTACTGATTTAATTGAGTACAAAAGTGGGGTTGATATAATTTGCACATGGAGGGTTGACTTATACAAGTACTTATAATTATTTCTAAAGTAATAATAATGCCTCATACAAATAATCATATTTATTTCTTATAATAATGTTATATCCACACAATATTAAATTTCTAGTTGATTTAGATTACATATAGTGAGGAATGCAAAGTTACTTTTTAAAATCCATAAGTAATATGTCGATAGTTAAATATTTTATAAATTGGTTAAAATGTAATTATTCTTTTCGTAACAGGACGAGAGAATTTTTAAATATATATATATATATATATATATATATATATATATATATATATATATATATATATATATATATATATATATATATATATATATATATATATATATATATGAGAAAAGTGAATATGTGGATGTTATGTACATAAACTTAGGTATAGAATTTTTAAAATGACTTAGTTTTTAAACAAATAAAAGTCCAATTTCATTTTTCTTTTATATTTGTTTTAATAGAATATTATTGAATTGAGTTAAACCGGAATGCAAAAGATCAATTATATAATTTTTTTATTGCAAAAAATCATTGAAGTTTATAGGGAAAGTAAAAAACCGATATTTTTATTTGAATATAACTCAAACATTTTGTCATTCAATTTAAAAACTATTTACAATGATTTGTGTAATTCTAGAATGAGTTATTAAAGGTTCTTCTTTTATCTTTTATTGTATTAGTTTTCATTTAAATTTTACAAGAGTTGATTAAATGGTTATGAGTTTTAATGGTTTAAGTTTTTAGACACAATAAAGGAAAAAAATATAATTTCAATCAATTTAGTAAGTCACATGATTAAGGAAAAATAGTAAACATGATAGCATGATTGGTTTTGATATATATATGGATCAAAACTACAAAATTCGTAGGGTTCTATATATAAACTTAGGTATATGA